>NC_079147.1:270152436-270230127 GCF_945859685.1 Eupeodes corollae
GAAATAAAAACTTTCAAGAAATGCTACTAAAATTAATAAAAATTGGTTTTCCACTAAAAATCTAGCTACATAGCAAAATTTTTGAAGAAATGCTACTAAAATTAATAAAAATTGGTTTTCCACTAAAAATCTAGCTACATAGCAAAATTTTTGATTTGAAATCAAACTATTTCATCATATTGAAAATTGATGATTTTTTATTTAATTTTTAGAAAAATTCAGCTGACCTATCATTTTTTTTCTTATAATAATTATGAATTAAGCTTTTCCTGTAGAGAAATTAAAGGCGTTTACCCAATTCAATAGTATTTTAGTAGTATACTTTTCAAAAATCTATGAATTTGTATTAAAACGGAACCACATCTATATTTATAAAAGTCTTTATTATTTTTTCTAAGGATATTCGAGTTTCGAAACAATTCTTACCATTTTTTTTATTTTAATTTATGCAATTTTTTTTTTAAATCGAGCCGATTAGGTTTTTCTAAAAAAACATTTTTACAACGTATTTTAATCCAATCCATATTTGTTTTTTCCTTTAGTGCACCTTTCAGATTCAACCTCTCAACTATCAAGTGGACTAAATTCAAACTTTAAGTGAAATTGTTGTGTATTCTAATTTCACTAAACGTAATTTTCTGGCTTTTTACACTAACATCTAACATCAGAAAAATTGTTAGAGCAGAACGATTTTCCAAGATAATCTTAAAAAAAAACAAAACATAAAAGACTTAATTATTGAGCTTGTGTTATGCATAATATAAGAGACGATAAATCTTATTCCATTAGCAGAAAAATACCTCGAGGAAGTGTGATTGCCATAACTAAGTGCTAACTTACACCTTACGCCTTCATTAGCATTTTTCATGTTCCGCAACGGTTAGCGCATAACACTCTTTGGTTATAGATGTACCCAACAAGTTGTAGACATTTTAGGTTCAATCATAATTTACATGTGTACGCCCAGAAGTCCATCGTTGGCGATCCTTATTCCTTTGAAGGCTTTTTCCAACTAACTCTCTCCATCGTTATCGGCGCGGCGGCAGGTAGCGTGGCGTTCTATAGCCTAAACCGCATTATTTTGACTAATTGTCTAATTAACTGACATTTTGTACGCCTTGTTTTATACTACGCCAAGCCTCACAGACCTATACACCTGTACCCTAAACATACCTACCTGCAATTTGAATATAGAAATGTCAGTTTACTCAGATGTTGGCTTTATACTGGTGATAAGAATCTTGGAATTTTCTTGGCGTTACGACGACGACTACGGCGGCCAACGGTACAACGTGTACCTAACTCTATATTATAGCCCCCATTGTGTATTCGGTAAATGGACAGGAAATGTCTTTCGGACAATAGTTATCCTCAGGACGGACGGGCCCTGCTCCGATTGCCATTATTGTGTGTTCCACGATAAATTTTACTTGATAAATGGTGTGCTAATGGAATGTCATGTCAAAATTTTTATTTGTTTTAAGATTTTCCAATTTGATTGTGTATGATGGCTGAATAAAGGAATTTGTAGGAGTGCAATAAGTTGATGGAGGGACAAAGGACTCTTTTGTTAGAATATAGAAATGACCGACCAACGTTTGACGCCCTATTTCCATATTTGAATAAATTAACCATAGGAAGAGTTTTTATTATGTTTTTGATAATAAATAGGATAAAATGCATTACGGTGTAAAATCTAAAACAGTGCGAGAACTTTGGAGAAATCTTTCGTCGTCTTTTTCTATTTTCTCCTAATGGTGGGTCATTTGTTGTGTTTGATATGACCGTTATCAGTAGAACGACAATAGGTATATTTTTATTTTAATTTTCACACATTAGTCCCGGTTTGGTTTGTGGGGAACTAATTGACCACGCCTGAGTAGTTGTCGTCGTAACGCTGCGCTGTCGGTTGTCAAACATGACTATTGTGCAGGTGAACTTATCTATCTCAATTATTGTAACATTTGTGTGTGTTTTTTTAGTTATTTAGGGACCCGCAAAACATTTACTTAAGCTGGAAATATATTACCATTATCATCTATACTTTATATCCTGCCTGCTTATGTGTATTGTGTATGTTCCTAAACAAGTGCAGACAGCACAGAGTCCTTTTTTTTAAGCATCCCTTATATCGCCATCTGTTACATGAGTATTTAGAAATTTCCTTAACAACAAGAAAAAACAAAGGCGACGACGACGATGAAAGGACTATATGGTAAAAAACGCACGTGCAATATTTGCATTTCATCGCATCCTTGATGTTAAATACAGTATCGTATCCTTAATCGTATTAGCATCCATGGTTCTATTCTAATTGAGGAGATCATTTTATTTTATTTTTTCGTGTGGGCAGAGCTCAGCAAGGATACATTTCACTCTTCCATTAGCCATATGTGTACTATCCGAATGTATAAGTGTGAGGTACTTGTTCTATTATATCGCATAAGGATTAAAGCATCTATATATGTTTTTATATTGCGTCCTTATTTTAATCTCTGCAACCCAACAAATTAATAATAATATTTTTACTTAGTAGTCAAAATAATCGGATGATATAAATACGTCTATGTTGAATGGTAATTTTGTATTTGATTTTCTTTTTTTTTTCGAGAATTATAAGACTCAATATTTTGATATTTGTATAGAGACGAAATTAATGCTAATGAATAAAATGTTGTGGGCATTTATTAAAGTCAAATGTGGATGAAATTAGTCATCAAGGGTACGGAGTACGGACAACTGTTTAGTGCGAACTCAATTTGTTCCAGATGATTTTTATTAGGGTCCGTTGGTTTAATATTTTTTGTTGTTGTTTAGGACTTATTAAGGAATTGCGTTTTATTCTGACAGGTGTAATTTATGTGTCGATAATAATTATAGAGGCTTAATGATATGATTTTGTTTTTTCTACATTCTTATGTATGCGCATATAATTTGACCGTAAAGGTGGATATATATATTTTCGTATAAAAGAACTGCGTTAATCAATTTGAATTTTTGGTTCAAGTTACAATTTTTGGTGGGTTATAATTGTGCGGGCATTAATAATATAAGGGGTATATAAGAGGGGTGTGTTATGGTGATATGTTTTTTTCTAAAATTCCAGAAATGTTGCCTTAATTTTGTCATTTTATAAATGAAATAAGAAATAACAATATTTTTAAAAGAAAATTGGGACGGTATCAACAAGTTCTTAGCGGAAACTTTTACTGTAACTATACGTGGTTTCCAGCGCAGATTTGGTTGCAAACATAATTTTTTTGTGGAATGCGAAACTCTTTCCCGAAAATGGTAAAATATATCAAACCCGAAGAAAACTCATGTTTTTAATCAAGTTTTAAAGAAGTTATAAGGATCGAGGATTTGGTTTGCGGATATATAAAGCCAGCCCCCTAAAAAAAAGCAGAATAAGTTTAAACAAGCTAGGAAGACATGTAACGGTCATATTCCACGTATTAAATATTTGTATGATCAAAAATTTTACAAGGGCAGTAAAAATTTCTGTTCATTTCTAAAAAAAAAACAACACTACGTCATCGTCAGTTCCTACGCTCGTGTTTAATGACACTCCTCCTTTCATAAAACCGCTGGCCTGGAAAGTATCCCTACTCTGAATAGGTGTTCTTCAACACTGGCACAAACACTGTCAAGCTTTTCCATCTGTCCTTCTCTACAAGGCTCTCTCCGAGTGAATGCAAAACAGCATTTGTTAAGCCTGTCCCAAAAAAGGGCTTATCGTCCTCACCTTCTAAGTATCGTATTACTGCACTAAATTCCCTTTTTCCAAGTTTATGGAAACGCAGAATAATCTTAATCTTAAATATTGCATGGTTTTCTTAACAATAGGTGCCAGTACGCGTTTCCCACACCTCAAAATCAACAAATTAACTTGGAGTTCTTCAGATCAATCTACCCTCAACCAGATTGACCATATTGCGATCGACGCCAGACACGCTTCCAGCATTATGGATGTACGAACTTTCCGATGAGCTAACATCGACTCGGACCACTACCTCGTTGTAGCCAAGGTAGCACTTCGGATTTCCAGACCCATGGCAAAACAGGGAGGTGCTGGGAGAAGGTACAACGTCGAACGGCTACAATCGCCAGAGATCGCCAAATCCTTTTCCGACCGAGTTCTCTGCCGGCAACACAATATATCGAAAACCAGTGGCAACCAACATTTTCAAGATGCAATCAGAGAAGCCGCCTCTAGTGTGCTGGGTTTCAAACAGCCACCAACAAGAAACCCCTGGTTTGATGAGGAAGGCAAATGAGGCCAAACAACAGGCACGCAAAGCGGCGCTGACGAGAGCTGCTCATGAGCTCTATGAGCAGAAGAGGCGAAAGGAATGCCGACTTCTCAGGATGAAAAAGAGAGGGCATGAGAAGCGTGCGGTCGAAGATGTTGAGAGGTTTAAAAGCAGGAATGAATTTCGAAAGTTTTATTGTTCATAATTGTGAAACGAAATTCCCAGGTGAAACCGCAGTCAATGGATATGGAAGGAACACTTCTGCAGACTGTATAACGGCGACGAAGAACTGAATTCCGCTGTCAGGCAGGATGATCCATTCAATATAGACGACGAAAGCCAACAATCCCGTCCTCCCGACTTAGACGAAGTAAAGATTGCCATATCTAAGTTCAAGTCTAATAAATCCGCTGGAGCGGATGGCTTGAATGCCGAGCTCTTTAAAGCAACTGGAGATAAGTTGGTTAGGAGCATGCACCAACTTATCTGTAAGATATGGTCGGAAGAAAACATGTCCGAGGAATGGAAGTGGAACCTCAGTAATGTTTGCCCGATCCTGAAAAAAGGAGACCCACTAAACTGCACCAACTATAGACGAATCAGTCTACTTAACATCTTGAACTTCTAAAGCCCATCGTCAACAACTAAATAGATCCTTATCAGTGTGGTTTAAGACCAGGAAAGTCCACAGTTGATCAAATATTCACATTACGGCAGAACCTGGAAAAAAACCAAGAACACCAAATCGACACCCACCATCTTTCTATAGATTTCAAAGCCGCATATGACAGCATCTACAGGGACAAGCTGTATACAGCCATGTCTAGTTTTGGCATCCCTGCCAAACTCATCCGTTTGTGCAGGATGACCATGGAGAATTCACGCTGCTCCATAAAGGTTGGAAAGAATTTAACAGAACCTTTCGAAGCCAAAAAAAGGTTTTAGACAAGGTGATGCACTGTCATGTGATTTTTTTAACATCGTGCTTAAAAGAATAGTGCAGAGCTCACACTTCAACACTAGAGGCACTATCTTTCAAAAGTCGGTCCAATTACTAGCATATACTGATGACATTGATATAATCGGAAGAACTCAGCGTGATGTCAATGGGGCTTTTGTGAGTATTGAGGCAGAGGCGGCTAAAATGGGTTTAACGGTTAATGAGGGCAAAACAAAGTACATGCTGTCGTCAAGAAAGGAAATATAACACCGACGTCTTGGAATATAACTTTGAGCTTTGAGGTAGTCAAGGACTTCGTCTACCTAGGCTTCGCTATAAACACAGAAAACAACACCAGCGCTGAGATCAAACGCAGAATAACTCTTGCGTATCGCTGTTTCTTTGGACTAAGAAAGCAATTTGGTAAAGTCCTCTTCTGAGGAACCAAAGTGTTGCTATATAAGACCCTTATCATCCCCGTCCTGCTATACGGTGCAGAAGCATGGACTATGACAAAAGCGGATGAAAGCACCTTGGGTCGCTTCGAGAGAAAAGTTCTTCGTGTGATCTACGGTCCCGTATGCTTGGAAGGGGAGTGGAGGAGAAGATGGAACGATGAACTGTACGGGCTGTACAGCGACGTAGACTTAGCCAGAAGGGTAAAAGTCCAACGACTAAGATGGCTGGGTCACGTAGAGCGAATGGAAACCAATGCTCCGGCCCGGAAAGTCTTCGAATCCACACCCACTGGACAGCGCAGTAGAGAAAGACCGCGGATCAGGTGGCGCGCACAAGTGGAAGGTGACCTCTTCCAACTGGGATCGCGAAACTGGAGACATCTAGCCAGGGACCGAGCTAGATTAGAACTGTAGTGCCACCTTAAGTAAATAAGTAAGTAAGAACATCGGAAAAAATCTTTAAATCGTTTTGTAAGTATGGTAATTGCACTTGATATTTGAAAGGTATTTGATAGAGTTTGAAATCAAGCTCTCTTATTGCAAATAAGTGCATTTGATATTGATGAATCTCTTCTTTCTTTCGATTAGAAATTACCATTTGGCCCGTTAAATTAAGTATTATTGAACGGTTTCAAATCTAATATCTACAAAATAAACGCTGATGCTCCCCAGGGTTGTGTTTTGTCTCCGGCACTCTTCCTTATTGTTATAAATGATCTTTTTTATGAAACTTTTAAACCACTGGTTCATTTAGTTCTGATCTTGACATCAACATCGGCCCTTAAAATTTAACCACCAAAATTTCTTTTCATCTCATTGAACACAATTTTGTTCAGATGAACTCAAGCTTCTGACACTTATTCATCATATAGGTGAAAATAATTGACATAATTATTAATTTATTTTTAACATTCATCATTTTTATAAAACCAATAGCAATGTCTATGAATATTCATTCATCACTATGAAGAGTTCAATCATTATACTGAAAAAAATGTTTTCATCATATTGATGAATTCTTTCATAAATTTGAAATTTTTTCAATACAGTGGTTGATGAATTTTTCGCATATGTATGGAAAATTTCACAAATGTTAAATAACATTCCTCACATTTATGAATTCTGAAATCAATTTAAAGAACTTAATTCATCATTTGTAGGACCCGTGGCATGATGGTTAGTGCGATGGACGGTCTTGGGTTTGATCCCTGCCTATGCCACCTAAAAGTTTTTTCCACGGGTACTGCCTCTTGCGAAGAATTGACAAATTCTCCAAGAGTAATTCTTGTCATGAAAAGTGCTTTCTCAAATTTGCCGTTCGGATTCGGCTTAAAACAGTAGGCCCTTCCATCCCTGACAACAGTACTCGCACACAGGAATGGTTGAGAGTTGTCAGTCACTAGGCAATATTTCTCAAACAGACTGTTGCGCCACCTAATTTATTTATTTAATTCATCATTTGATAAAAAATTTAAGAAAAAATGAATTTATGAATGACATACAATATTTATTCATTGAATTGAATATTGACAAACTGTGTTTTATCTTTTACATCAAAAGGTTCACTGAACTTAGACTGACGGTTTCTTACATGATACTAGTCAAAGCTTAAAACTATTTATTTAAGGTTAAAAAGTGTCAAAATTCAATTAATAATACCAAAATGCTAAAAGCAAACAACGACTGTTTTTCAATCGCTCCTAAAGTTAAAAAAAAGTAAAAATACACTGAGTCAGATAGCTTGGTCAGTAGTATTTGAATTTGACACGACGAAATGGTTCATTTGACAAGAAGTCCGAATAAGTGGGTCCAAGGTGTGTTAAGTGAAATTTAAATATCCTTAACACTCAAAGCTAACTAAAGAACTTGTATGTTAAGTTCCAAGCCTTTATATGGGATCGTAGCTTCACCTAAAGTTACTTACGCAATGTTGTTGACTGTCCCCTACAACAATGTAACCTCAAAGCCATAAGTCTTTTGTATTTTCTATAAAATTATATTTTCAAACATTGTATTTTACCGCAATTAATAAGTTTTAATTAAATTTTTCAAACTCTTTTGGTGTGTTGTTGACACATTTGACGCACCATAATCGCATGCAATTCATATGTTTACTCCTTTTTTATAAACACCTCCTGAGTAAATTTGGAATAGAGGTACATATTACCTCCTTTCATTTCTTTCCCTTGCAGTGTGATATAACAAATAACGAAACAAAATATATTTTCATAATGTAACAAAACAACATTTCACACACATTTTAGCTGTCGGAATTGGCGCTGTTTTGGCACTTTTCCAGACTTTGTTATCAAAATACACAAAAATATACTCGCCATTTAGTAACATTATTAAATTCTGTAAACTGCCCTATTTTGTGTTGTGAGAAAAGTTTGGTTCACCTCATACCACCTTTATAGGTCTGATGGAACTAGGAGCTGCTTACCATCAAAATGCACATGCGGTATGAACTCTTTTCTATAAACATCTAGCTAGAGAGTCCACCATCATTGTAGCTTATTTCATATTCTTATAGCTAAGCTAAAAGGTCAATTTCGTTTTATATAGCACCTCAACATAACACACAGAAACCCATCACCATACCTTCACTTTGCACTTCACAATCATGTCCATAATACCAACTCGTAGAATCGTACAGCTGGAAAAACTTCAGCTAACTTCTGTGTGGAAATGCTACTCCGCAAGCACAACAAAAGGAACTTAATTGAATTTTAAATTACTTTCGCAGAAAATGTCTTGCAAATATGTGATGTGAAGTGTGTGAAGCAAAAGGTCCTTCAAATATGCAAAATTGAAATTACCAAAAAACCTCTTAGCCCTCACTCCCACCACAGTGTAATTTCTAAAGGACTAAAACTTTTGGCCAAGAGTGCTGTTTACTGTATTTATACTTCCCTATACTTAACAGAAAAACTGTTAAATGCAAATGGTCAATATTAAAATACAGAAATTGTTGTTGTTTCTGTTGTCAGTTTAAGTTAATCCTTGACTGTTGGGTGAATAATGCATTTATTATGCAAGATTTTCGAGGACACAAAATGACAAAGGATTAACGAACGAAATGGGAATATGAAGGATTTTATGTTTCTATAGACACACTTCAATTAAGTTAGTTGTACCTTCCATGACTAAGCTTGTGATATAAACAGCTACAATCTTGTTTTAAGGGCCGATATAGGGTGTTACAAATTTAATATGAAAAATTTTCTTAGCTCCAATCATTTATTTTATTTTTAAGGGAAATAACTGCACATAAGAAATAACTTCACTTACAAAAAAAGAACTTTTAGGTTCTTAAGTTAATTGCTTACTTTCTGTGAATGGTAGGCAAACATCGTCGTATCAAACCCTCCCCGAGGGTGGGGATCAGCTAAGGTCAGGATAAACTGTAAGTAGTTTCCTTTACTCTTCAATAGTTCAACCTACAGCAAAGTGTTCTGGCCATATAAACGGGGTCCCTAATATTCAATGTTGGTGTAGGCGTTTCATAATCCGTGCCGAAGAATGAAAGGCTGGGTATAAAGCAGCAATAACGAGCTCATTTAGACGCATTGTCACGATTTGGCCTCCAGCAGGAGACCGTAACGAGGAGTATTCATAGCACTGGAACTTCCGATGCTGGATCCTTCCCAAACTTTAAGGGAGGATAGCTAGTATCAGCCTTAGGAATAATTGATAGCTAGGTGATGGTACTCCTGTGCTTTTTAAACCGACAAACTAAACCAAACCAAACCAAATAAAAACCCTAGAGTAGCAAAGCCAGCCTTAGCAGAGCTATTCGGTCAAATAAAAAGTCATCGGGCATTCTTCTCAGAAGACAGGTTAACAGAGCTAACTTCATTACTGACAAAACTGCAAAAATTAGGAGGACAAAATAAAGAACCAAAAGGTTATCGATGAGTACAATATCCTTTTGACTACTCAAGAAAAAGGCCGTTAAGCGTAACAGATCACAGGATGAGACCCTTCCAGCTGGGAAAAAGAGTAAGCTTGACGGTCGGGAAAAACGTCATTGCGACATCTTTTAGAGCAGCGCAATCGCATACTCTAAGTGAGGTTGTCAGGAACGACCTCAAACTATCGATTGTCGATGCGCTATTCACTAACAAGAAAAGTCTGCTAGCGGTGTGGAACGGCATCGAAGGCAAGTTTTCTCAGATGGTTTTTACTTATACCTCGTCCAAAAGTGAGGGATCCTACCCTAGTGTTGACTCTTGTGAAATGCTCAGGGGATACAGAATAATCAAGTGCCCTGACGAATATTCTCAGCTAAGGATATCCCAGACAGACTAAATCTCGCATTTATAAAAATTAAATGGGTGGCGCAGCAGTCCGTTGAGAACTAGGGCCTAGTGATTAACATCTCTCAACCATTCCTGTGTGCGAGTACTGTTTTAAGGGATGGAGGGGACCTACAGTTGTAACCGGAATCAGAACGGCTAATTTGATAAAACAATTTTCATGGCATAGGCATGGATCGAACCAAAGACCTTTCGCATGATAATCCAAAGCTCTAACCATCATTCCAAGGGTACTACTATCTCACATGTGGTTGCCCGTCATGGCCATTTAGCCAAGCGGTTAGGAGCTGATCATCGGTCTTCAGAGGTTAAATCCACTGGTTGTAATGCATTACAGGGTTGTCATTAAGGCAAAAGAGCAGAAGTTACAAATCGCGTTTTGGCATCAGGAATATCAAAGTTGAAATCTTGCAAAGCCAGTTACCAGAAGCCGATACCGGCGATGTCGAGTTTGCAGACGACACGGTAGTTCCTAGTTCCACAGTCTCCAAGACATTAAAAATGCGGTGAATCGTCCAGATTATTGTGAATCACTTTAAGTGTGTTTCGGATAATCAAAGAGTGTTCCAAAGGAAGGAAAACATCGACGTCAGCTTTATACAATTACCATGAGTTAATGGCTTCATAGTGAGAGACCTCCCAGATAGCTAATATGACTTTATCTACAAAATCCAAAGCCAAGGTAATCCTAGAACTTGTATTTTAGGTAAAAAACACTTAAAAGCTTGATTGTGTCCCAACCTTAGCACTTCCGATCTGACAGTTGCCAGATTAAAAGACAAAAATACGAATTTTTAAAATGTTGCCGCACGGTAATGCCGTAATAGAAAAATTGGTGGGCAAATTTTAATTCTTGAGACAAGTTAGTGATGTACAAAATCTCAACCTGTGAGCTATTGCTCAAGAACAATTAAAAATATTGCTGTTGTAGCCCCCATGTTATTCGATTATTCGTCTATCTGTAGAATAAAGCATTTAAAAATGACATTACATCGTATTTTTATAAGGACTAAAGTGTCAAGGCATTTCAAGTTCAATAAACAAAAGAAATCAAAGCGGTCAATCACTAGGTTCTCGAAATCCAAAGACCATTCTGTCTACATTTTTATCGAAAAATCATTTTCAAATATCAAGCGCATTTTCCATTGTGAGTTGGAGCCTATAGTAATCAGTAGAGTTGTCGTATTTGGGGCATGGAAAATCTAGGAATTCTTGATGAAAAGTCTCTCCATCTTCAAAGTGGGTCTCTGATGTTAAATGCGGTTTTAAAGTGGTGTGATTGGACTTTACTTATTAGAAAATGAAACTGCTGCAACTGTTATAATGAATGAAAGGGGCGCTATACCGAGATATGATTTGTCATTTTTGCATGGCACAGAATGGTAGATATTGGTATTGACGAAGTTTGTTAGAATGCGAGTGTTGCGCGCCACACAAGCTACGAAAAAATCGCCAAAATTTACTGACCGTGATATTTCTCAAGGATGTGATCATAATTGTGTAACTAGGTCCTGTCATTCAATACACAGACCTTTTTCTTTGGAACCATTTGAAAGATAGGTTCTATGCCACCACTTCTTCCAACTGTAGTGAGAGGTGCTGAAGCATGAACGCTTTATCAACGAAATTCTAATTTCATAAATATTTGCAACAACTGTTTTTTGGAAAGCCTAATTTTACAATCGATTTGATTCATGGTCTTGAAGAAAAAGAACTTTCAACTCATAACACCCTGCATTTTTCGAAATCACAATGTTTAATCTTGTTTAGGAAGAGTACGAGTAATTTAATCAAAGCAGTTACTACGAGTATTACCTACAAACGTTCCCCATGAACCATATGATATATTGTCTTGCAAGGACTTATCTGGTATTTAAGACTTTCTTGTACATGAAAGAAAGATAACAATTGATTGCCGCTCATTATAGCCCATTAGGTTATATTTTAGTTACACCCTCTTCCACTTATTACTCGGTTACCATGTGATTTACCTACGTGATGTAATGAAGGTAAGGTATGTATGTTATCTCCCTTTCTGGACCATTTTAGAATAATGACGAATCATAAAAGATTTATCCAAATGTAATAGACATATTCTTTGGGCAGTCTTTATGCTTTGTAAAACGGACTCAAGAACACAAAACACCAACAGAAACATCACCAAGTCCAAAGGCATCATCATCAGGATATACTTTTGCTGTGTATCTGTATAGTCACAAGTTCTATTCGACTCCTCGGGGAACACTCGAAGAACAATGAAAAATAATTGGACACATGAGTGGTCATTTGGTCCATTGCATAGTCATTATTTCCGCTCTTCAAAATGAGATACGCCAATTGTTGTCATTCTATTCTATTGAAATAAAGGCCAAAAACGGTGACGACGACGACGTTCGACGGGCGCGGGCGGGATAAGGTAAAGGTATTGTGTTTCCATGCGAGTTTTCTATTTGACATGAAGGTGCAGGGCAGAGGCTTTTTTGATATTGGGTATTGTGTCTTTGGGGTTCATTTATTTTGAATGCAAACAGACATAGAATTGACAGCTAGGTGATGGGCTTTTGCGTGTTGTTGGAATTTTGCTCGATATATTAAAATTGCCTCTCGATATTGTTGTCGGTTAAAACCCCAACCCCCTTTGAACATTAAGGGTTGAAATAGAAGTTTTTCATTTGCATTCTGTAATGCAAGTTGGCGCTTCTGTTTGTTAGAAATATATTTGAAGATTGATGACAGAGAGTGCATCAATTGTGGAAATGCATCGAAGCTGATTAGTTTTTGGTGAGTTTGGGGGGAGGGGGAGGAGAGAATTGTAATTTTGAAAATGCCATCGGATATGTATTTATGGATGCAAAGTTTATATGGGAGAATAAACCATAATACTCACCTACAAGGGGAATCTTAGGATTTAAAGGATTGAAACTGTACAAATTCATTTACATTTACGTTAATTAATGCATTCGAATGGTCTGAAGACAGAAATCAGAAACTTATTGATGTTTAAAACTCTTATATGAAAAGAAAGAAGTATAATTGGAACCTTGCATATTGATTTTGAAATAAAATTAACTTATGGGACATTCTATTGATTTTTTGTTTTATCAGCCAGACAAAATTAAAGAATAAGACTAAGAACCAGGAATAATTATCATCTAGAAGTTCACACATTGTGTCTTGATTCTCCAACTGAAAATGTATTCTTCTGTCAAACTAGACTCTAGGGCAACAAATCCACAAATAAACCAAAAACCCTTGAACATTGAATCTGATAGATACAATAAGTAAATTGTTTTTATATTTTGTGCTTGAGAAAATAAAGTTTGTACATTTTTAACAGTATGGGGCTTAGCTCAGGAAAATCGATATACTTTAAAAAATAAACGACAAATGTTATTTTCCGTGGAGGGCCCCATTAGAAAGCAAGCTACATATTTCCCTTGAACTTATTTAATCTGATGCAAAATATTGGCACCGTTTTTTTGCAAATACTACTACTAATTTCGGCTAATGTCTCGACTTTAAATAAAACCTTTTAAACTCAAAAAAAGTGAAATCCCCCAAATAAAGTTACACTGATTGTCTGTCTGTCGTCGCCCCTAAATCCAAAAGCATATGTTCAATTGAGTTCAAACTTGGTAGTTAAAGTTTAAAGCAGGTTCACGTAAGGCGGTATTTTTTGTACGAAATAAAAAAAATACAACAATCCGAAAATTGTGCTTAACTCAAAAACGAACCAACAGATTTTTAAAAAATTGTCTCTAAAATTGTTTGTCTTAACTTGGCTTCTCTCAATAAAAAAAATACATTTTTTTATTGCTCCAACAGAATACCCCCCCCCCCCGCCATAGAACCTTTAATTTGTTTAAATTTGTTCAAAAACTCATTATTCGATTTCAATAATTTTAAACTTCCCATAGGAAATTATAGGAAGAAATTAAAAATGTTGAAATTTCGCAACGTTTCAAGATTCTTAGAATCTTAATAAAAGGTTTTTAGAGAGGTGTCTGTGCGTGCGTCTGTACGTAGATTCGTATGATCGTTCTTTCGTGACGTTTTTTCGGTATACATAGCTCAAGAACTAAAAGAGATATCGACTTCAAATAAATTTTGTTATATAAATAAATAAGGCAGAAAGATTCCGAAAGTACTCTCAAAAAATTGCGTAGGTTGTTTTTTTACCATAGCAATTTAAAAAAAAGTTAAAATTTTGGTTAATCCTGAATATCCCACGAAATAATGACGTTAGAGACTTGAATTACATGTTATTTTTTATATCAAAACGTGACTAATATATTTTTGGAAAAAAACCCAATTAATTTAAAACTGAAAAGAAATTGTCGACTAGAAAATTTTAAATAAAAAATTATTTCATCTCCGAAAAAAATTTGTGCAACGAAAAATAAAGTTTTTAACATCTGGTAAAATTTTGAGAAAAACCAAATATACAGTTGAAATAAACTTTTGCTTAGAGAAGTATATCTTTTATTATTACAAAAATGTACTCCAAGTGTTTTCTAAAAAACTTGTTCTTCATTCGATTCCTCTAAAAACAATTGCCTCTTTGAGTTAAGTAAGATGCGGTTCAAAATACTTATTCCAGAAAAAAAATTGTTTGTTTTCATGCCAAAGTCCATTATCAAAGGTGGAAACATAATAAGAATATTAAGGTTTATATACATAATTAATATTTAGCTTCTTACATAGTTTTTTTTATGAAAAATAAAAACCTAAAAAATAACATTACTCAAAGTTGGTAAAAATTGAATTTCGACTCAAATATCTTTTCAAAACCTTAATATTTAGGTTTAAAACTTATTTTTTCTTATAAGAAATATTGCTTTTAACTTTCAATTAAATTTTGAGAAAAATCTAATTGACAGTTTTTTTTTTACAAAAAACTAAAAACCTTAACAAAATTTGACAAAAGTTGGTAAAAATTGATTTTCGACTCAAAAATCTTTTCAAACATTTGAGATTATGTCTACCAACTAATTTTCACTTATAAGAAATATTATTTTTAACATTCAGACATATTTTGAGAAAAATCAAATTTACAGTTTTTTTTACAAAAAATAAAAACCTAAACAAAAACATTAATAAAAGTTGAAAAAAATTGATTTTTGATTAAAATATATGTTCGAAACTTTGATATATTGGCTTTAAACTACTTCCATCTATTAAAAACTAATGTCTTCTACATTCGATACATTTTTGAGAAAAATAGAATTGACAATTTTTTTTTTACAAAAAACTAAAACCTAAACAAAATTTGACAAAGTTTTTAAAAGTTGATTTTCGACTCAAACACCTTTTCAAAAATTTGAGATTATGTCTTCAAACTTATTTTTTCTGATAAGCAAGATTTTTTTTAACATTCGGTAAAATTTTGAGAAAAATCCAAGATAAAATTTTTTTTACAAAAACAATAAAAACTTATAAGAAAATTTAACAAAAGTTGGTAAAAATAGATTTTCGACTCAAATATCTCTTCAAAAATTAAAGATATAAGAAATTTTGTTTTCAATATTTAAAAATTTTGAAAAAAAAATCAAATGTACAGTTTTTTTTAGAAAAAATAAAAAAACTATAAAACTTGGTAAATATTTGTACTTTCCACTCTAATAGCTTTTCAAAAATTAAAAATATCGTCTTCAAACTTTTTTTATTTTACAGTAAACATTGTTTTCGATATTCAATAGTTTTTTCATACACAAAAATTAATCATACAATTTATAAAAACTTAAGAAATGCTACTTTAATTGGTAAGCATTTCTTTTAGAATAAAAATTTATTCAACAAATCTAGATTTTTAAACTAAACTATTTCTTTATATGAAAAATATTGTTGGTAATTTTAAATTTTGTAACTGACAAGTTTTTTAACCAAACATGAAAACCTACGAACTTTTAAGCAAGACCAATGAACAGATGGGATGGGAAGTTTTTTTCCCTCCCTTTGCATAGAACCGTTATATTGTTTTAAATGTTTGTATAATCTCACTATCCGATTTCAACAATTTTAAACTTCCCATAGGAAGTTAGGAAGAAATAGAAAATGTTGACATTTCGCGACGTTCCAAGAATCCTAGATTCTAAATAAAAGCTTTTAGATAGATGTCATTCATAAGTTCGTACGTCAGTATACGTTCTTGGAGATTGTATGTCGTCCATGTCTCAAGAACCAGTAGAGATATCGACTTCGAATAAATTTTTGTGTAAAGAAAATAACACAGAAAAATGATAAAAGGACTCTCAATAAAAACTTAACCAAAATTTTCACCTTGTTTTGAAATTGTTATCGTAAATAAACCACCCACTTAATTTTCTTGCATTTTGCATTATTATCTGTATACATAACAACATTTATTTGAAGTCGATATCTCTTATGGTTCTTGAGCTATGAACGATGAAAAAACGTCGCGAACGAACGAACGTGCGTCTGCGTACACAAGCACGTACAGACATCTTTCTAAAAATCTTTTATTTTGACTCTAGTCGAGAAATGTCAAAATTTTCAATTTGACAAATCGGGCCGATTATAATAACTTCAAATGGGAAGTTAATAATTTAACAAATTCCACCAAAACAAAGAATTACAAACTAATTATTTGATTTTAAGAAAATACAAACAATGTTTACTGAATGTTCTACACGATGCTGTGTGAACAGAAGCGTAATAATTTGGGATACTTTTTAGAAAGTGTTAATGTCCTTTTTACATGGAATACATTTAAGGTTAAGTAAAAGGGTTTTTATAATACTTTAGAATGACTAATATAAAAATGTTACTGACACTAAAATCTAACAAACTTTTTTACTCTTAAAAGAGAATTTTTAACAAATCCTTTTTTCAAATTTTTTAAGAAGCAAGGGGAAACTTGGAGTCAGGAAACTGCATTAAAATTCAAAGTAATGATTCACAATTCAAAAAAATCCGTTTTGAAATCTTTAAATTTATCTGCAGTATTATTTCTTCCCCGCTCTACTTCCTTAATTTGCAAATTCCTTCAAAAAAAAACGAACAAAAACGTACAATTTCTTCAAACTCCTGATCCCGAACATTCACGCGTCTCGTGCCATCCTCGTTATACGTATCGTTGTCGTTTTGTCGTCAGCGGATCCTTATTGGCAATTATTTTGTCATTCCGGTAATGATACGTGCTAACTAAATATAAATTAGCACAGAGCACAATCCAACAACAACAAAAAAGTGAATTCAAGAAATAAAGAAATAGGAAACAAGTCAGCATGAAGTCACAAAGAGTCACCATGACATTCTCCTTTCTCAAAAGCTCTACCGTCGTCGTCGTCGATCTTTTAAAAGGATATGATGCAGCGGAATGATGACGGTGGTCATATAATGGAAGGAGGACGATTGGATTGGTATAGTGATGATGGTTGGTTGATGGTGGTATACATGTGGCTCTTGTTCGTTGAATATTTTATTGTCCTTGGATTAAGCTTTGTGTATATTATATAGAATAGCATAGCAGTGCAAAAACTTAATGTTATGTGTGTCCTTGGTCTTAGCTCGATTCCAAGGTAACACAGCGAGGGAAGCGTACTACCTTGGCATTGGCACTTAAATCCAACTCCTTGCATCTGACACTTTTGTCAACAAATAACAAAAAAAGGTTACAGTTCGCTTGCTCCTTGGCATTTCTCAGGGTCTCGCATGCTTGGCTTTGGGATGAGTAGAATAATATACTACCGCGGGATGCATCAGGAACAAACCGAACAAAGGATTCTGTTTCCCAAAAACAAAGAATCTTTGCTGCTTTCGTATATCGAGTTTCGTGTAACCATGGATAAATGCCAAGGGCGTAATCAGAAAAAAAGCTTTTATTTGATTCTGATGCGGGGTTAGTCGGATGGGAGGAGGTTTTACTCAGCTAAAAAGGTTGAATAAGAAATATCGGTGCACGTTTCACAAGTTGCTTTGGGTAAGTTTCTTTTTGAGTTTGTAAACCGTTTCTTTTTTTAAGTTATATTTGAGTTGTGGGAACTATGTTGGGAGATGTTTATATTTTTCTTTTATAAACTAAAACAAACTTAAAATTTATGGTAGAATTGACAAAGTTATAAATTTGTTTGATATTTTTCTTTTTTGTTGTTGTTGTTATTTTTTGTTAACTGATTTCGATGTGCAACATTCCTTTGTGAAGCATCGCGTGAGATGTTTGAAGAACAAATAAATCTTCCAAAAGAACTTTTGTTCGTTAATCATTTTTCTGAGAATGATTGTTCGTTTCTTTTTTGTTCATTGAAAATTGATTCTAATTCATCAATTTGTTTTTCCTTTGTGTCGAATTGAATGCAAATTGCCGTGACATTAGCATATTTTGGAACAAAAGATGTGCAAAATTTCAGCAACATGAGTCGTTTTTTTAAAGGGGTTCAATGGAAGGATTTCTTTTCTTTTTTGTTTGCGAAAAAAAAACAGTAAGTTAGAGCAACAAGAAATTATTTCAAAAAGATTAGAAATATATACTCCTCACAAATAGAATTACAAATATTTTTTAACTGACATGCAAATATCAACATAACGGACAGTAGCAAAAATGGATAAACAACGCTAGCTACTTGAATTAAATTTAATGTCATAAATTGTAACGTGATAGCAAACAAGTATATTTTTGTGAACAAATCCAATCAACGATTTTGCTTATGAATCAAAAAAACTGAAAAAAATATTTGTCATCTCCAATATTTTACGAACAAAAAACCCGAAAACCCCAAAATAATTTTGTGCAACGAGGAATAACGTTTCTGACATCTGGTCAAATTTTAAGAAAAAACGAATGGACAGTTTTTTTTTTACAAAAATAAAAACCTAAAAAAACATAAATAAAAGTTAGTAAAAATGGAATATCGACTCAAATATCTTTTTAAAACTTTGAAATATTGGCATCAAATTGATTTTACTTCATAAAAAATATTGTTTTCAACATTTGGTAAAATTTTGAGAAAAATTGAATTGACTTTTTTTTTTACAAAAAATAGGAACCTAAAAAAAGCAATACTAAAACTTGTTAAAAGTTTATTTTCGACTCGAATATCTTCGTTACAGTTTAAAGTATTGGCGTCGAAATTATTTTATTTAATAGAAAATATGACATTTGACAGTCAAATTTTTATAAAAATCCGACAGTCAGTTTTTTTCATAAATATTGGTAAAATTGATGTTCGGTTCTCGATGTCTCGTGAATTGATTAAGGTATTTACTTCAAAGCTATTTCATTTAATGAGAAATTTTCTTAGCAAGATCTAATCTCCATTTGTTTATGAAAGAAATAAACACTTTCAAAAAATGATACTAAAATTGGTGAAAATATTTTTTCGACTAAAAATCTCATTAGCAAAAAAAGATTTTGAAATTAAATTATTTCATTATATATAAAATATTGTTTTTAATTTTTATTTTATTTTTTACAAAAATTTAACCTACAACAGAACACGAAAACTTGCAATCCTTTTAAGAAAGACTAATAGACAGTCGGGATGGGAAGTTATTAGTGTGGGTCGCATCCCAGTATTTTTGTTAAAGAATTCAGTAAAAAAAAGCGTTGGTACGCCTTAGTAAGCCAAAAGATAGATAATTCAAAGCAAGAAAATTATTTGCAAAATTTTTTATCTGAGGTTTAAAAATGTTCTAGATTTCGTGTTTTCCTGTTTAAGAGTTTAATGTTTTTTGAATTTTCAAGATTTTCTAAATTTTTATTTCTTATTTTCTGGATCCAAACCTCAACCCAAATAAATTAATAAGACAATTTATAAAACTTTGGGATATGAATGGGGTATGATATTGAAAACAAATACAAACCGAAACCAAACAATATCTTATAGCGAATTTTGAGTTTTGTTTTAACTTTGTTTTTATTGTTTTTGATGAACTTGGAAAATTATGCAATCAACAATTGAAGTTTAAGCTTTTTTTGTCAAGATATTCAAGACTACAAACCATTTTTGGTCGGATTTAAGTTTTTTGAAGGAAAACTGTCAAATTGTATTCAATTTGTTTATTTCTCTCAAGACAATTGATTCGAAAATTAGTTTTTAAAAATGTTTGGTAGAATTTTCTGAATTTATAACTTCCCAACCAGTCTGTCAATTTGTATTGCTTAAAACTTTAACAAAATATTCATAACAATATTTTGTGTGAGATAAATAATTCGAAGTCAATATCTTTTTTATGATTCTAATACTTGAGCCGAAATCCATTTCTTGATTGTTTTCTTATTAGGTTTTCGTGTTTCGTCAAAAAATTTTTCAGTTGAATTTTTCTAAAAAATAATAACTTAAAATTATCAACAACGTTTTACATAGGACGATTTAATTTTCAATTTTGGTGGGTGCTTAAGACATATTAAAATCGGTTAATTCAAGCTATAAGTATAACTTAAAAACTAACTTAAATTTAGACTTTAGAAAAGGAGTTTAAGTTTATTGTAGGTGCTGATGTTGAAATCACATGAATTAGGATTCGAATTGACCAACCAAAGCTAACGGGCCAGACTGCCAGAGGTTCGTTAATGGTATAGTAGATTTAGTGAGTTGGTCTATAGAAATTGAATTATAGAGAGAAGAGCAGTCAACTCAGCTAGAGAGAAGTCGATGTATGAACAGTATGTTAGCAATTTCTTTATGATCCTGTAATAAGTTGAAGTTTAACAGACGGACCCGATAAGGTGCTAATATTAAAGGATTTTCTCAAGGAAAGTTTATATTCTAACTTAAGAGTTAGAAAATTCTTTGGAACATCTTTTGACAAAACCAAATGCAGAGTTGGCCTTCTACATTAGTTCGTCAATGTAAAATGAACATTTCATTTCACGGTCCCATAAGAGGCGGATATCACTTCTGTATGTTTTCAACTAGGTATATGTATGCGATGGATGGATGGATGAAGGTTGAGCAATTGTCTAAATCTGCTTGGAGATACACTTATGTACGGGGTTGCAGTATGGTGGACTGCACTGGAGAAAGTCACACACAACGACAAACTCAGCAGAGTCCAACGCACTGCATGTCTCTGCATAAGCGAGGCATTGAAAACCACACCCTCAGCAGTGTTAGACACTCTCCTCCATCTGACATCCCTCGACATCTTCAGTAAACAAGTGGCAGCGAGTACAGTGATAAGACTCGACGCCACATCTCAATGGACCAACAACAATGTGGGCACTCCATCATTTTAATTCTTTGGTTTTATACCAAAGTACATAGACTACACTATTCCTAAACCCCTATTTAGAAAAAACTTCCAGGTATCCATTCCATCCAGAGATGAATGGGAAGACAAAAAACTTCTGGATGACAGAAGTATTCATTTTTATACAGATGGATCCAAGACAAATGAGAATGTAGTGGTTTGTACTCAGAAAAGCTTAATGTAAGCATCTCATTCCGCCTCCCTAATCATTGTAGCGTCTTCCAAGCGAAAATTTTAGCGATCAAAGAGGTTCTCTCCTGGCTAAGAGAAAACGTGATATCAACTTCTGATATCCCCATCTTCTCTGACAGTCAGTCTGCTATTAAATCTCTTGACGGTGTCTCATCCAAATCTCAAACGGTACTTGATTGTCGATCTTCTCTTATGGAGATCGCGCAGCAATTTAACATTCACCTATGTTGGGTGTCAGGCCACAGAGACATCACGGGAAATTGTATAGAGCTGATGAACTCACTAAAAATGGAACCGTCATGCCTATTTCACCTGAAAGGGAGGAGTTAGGTATATCGATAGCTACATGTAAACTTATGCTAAAAGAAACAGCTTTTGCGATAGCAAATTCTAGGTTGCACAATTTACCAAAAGCACTCTAAAGACTTGTTATCTCAAAGCAGGCTTCATATTAGCTCCTTTGTAGGTGTCCTTACGGTACACTGTCCTATAGGCAGACATGCAATACGACTTGGTGTAGCCTCAAATGACTACTGCAGGAGCTGTATGGACGAAGAAGAAGAGGAAAAAATCTTTCACCTATTCTGCACTTGCTCTGCTCTTTCACTTGGACGCAAACTTCAACTAGGAGACTACTTTTTGATAATCCCAGTGAACTAGCTAAAAAAAACCTCAAAATGGTTCGACTGGTAAGAAGTAATTCTCTAGATTCATGTGGTATCACAATGGGCCTTCTCTTTGGCCTAAGTGTGTGGATTCTAAATCCGCAGCCACATTAACCTAACTTAACCTAACCTAATCGGACATAATATTCACGATTTACAAGGTAAGAAATAGTTGACTTTTGGACAAGTGGTTCAAAACTTAAGGTGGACAGTTTGCAGACTGTACAAATTTTATAGACCATATAAATTTTTTCCAACGCGTGAATGAAACGTACTCTATAAAGTTTGTGGTGTTAGACCTATTTTTTTAAGAATCCGTACTGTGCTGAGGTAATTAGAAATCTGCAACGGAAACTAAGGAGTTTATATAGAATGCTTTTAAAATTTTTTGGGAAATGGGAAAGTTTAGCAATTGGTTGATAGTTTATCACCTCCCTTTTCAGTTCCTTCTTGTAAATTAGAGTTATAAAAGATGTTCTCTATATTGTAGGAAATGTTCCTTGAGATAAGGGTAAATATAAATTTTGGATAAAGGATTTGAAAAAGAAGAGAAACATTTTTTTATTAAAACGGTAGAAAGATCACGAGGCCTATAGGGAACCATCATCAAGTTGAGAAAATTTAGATAGATAGATGCTTTATTTTTCATAGCCAAGGCTTTACTAAAATTTGCCTAGTGTGCAGCGTGCACAGAGATATGATATTTGAAATATATCTTACAAACAACTAAAAAATGTTATGTAAGTTAATAAATACATTTGAATTAAGAAAACCTACATTTAAAAGAAAACTGTAGTAAAAAACATTTATTCGATATATTTTATGATAAAAAAATTACTAGATTAAACTTACAAACTAAAAGAACTGCCGAGTTGGTATATTGGTATTTTATAAATGAATAATGCAATAATAATATTTAAGAAAAAATGGTCAAACAAAAAGAATTTAACTAGTTATTTAATTTGATACTAATTTAATAATTGAATAAATTAATAAATGGATGAATAAATAAATAAATTAATAAACAAATAAACATATAAACATATACAAAAAAAATGGAAAGACCACTTCTCCAAATTATATAACGGAGATAGAACCACTCAACATCGGTGACGCAGATCAACAATTAAGCCTACCCGACCTTGAAGAAGTTAAGATAGCTATATCTAAACTGAAGTCAAACAAAGCTGCTGGAGCTGACGGCATTGCTGCCGAGCTATTCAAAGCAGCAGGCGATGACTTGGTAGGGAGCATGCACCAACTCATCTGCAAAATATGGTCGGAAGAAAGCATTTGATGTAAAAAAAGGATTTAGACAAAGCGATGCACTGTCATGCGACTTCTTCAACATCGTTCTGGAAAGAATTGTGCAAAACTCAACCGTCAACACTAGAGGCACAATCTTCCAAAGGTCCATCCAATTACTCGGATACGCAGATGATATTCACATAATTGGAAGATCAAAGCGTGATGTCAGTGAAGCGTTTTTGAGCATTGCGACGGAAGCGAAGAAAATGGGTTTAGTGGTCAATGAGGGCAAGACCAAGTATATGCTGTCATCAAAAAAGGACACTGAACGACGACGTCTTGTTAAACGTCACCATGGACAGCTATAACGTTGAGGCAGTTAAGGACTTTGTCTACCTAGGCACCGCTATTAATGCAGACAACGACACCAGCGCTGAAATCAAACGAAGAATAACTCTTGCAAATCGCTGCTTCTTTGGACTTAGAAGGCAATGAAAAAGTATAGTCCTCTCTCGAGAATGTAAAATCACCATCTATAAGACACTCATCATCCTGGTTCTCATTTATGGCGCTGAGGCCTGGACCCTGTCAAAGAAAGATGAGAGCGTCTTAGAATGCTTCGAGAGAAAAATTCTTCGGGTGATTTTTAGTGCCGTACGCATAGATGAAGAATGGAGGAGAAGATGTAACCACAAACTGTAAGGGCTGTACAGCGACACTGACCTAGTTAGCAGAATTAATGTCCAACGGCTTAGATGGCTAGGTCATGTAGAGCGGGTGGACATCAATGCTCCAGCCCGGAAGGTCTTCGAATCCAATCCCGAGGGACGGCGCAGTAGAGGAAGACCGCGACTCAGGTGGCGCACCCAGGTGGGAGAGGACCTCAACCAACTTGGCGTGCGAAACTAGAGAGAGCTAGCTAGGGACCGAGCTGGGTGGAGACGCATGTTAGTTGAGGCCCAGGTCCTCCCCGGACTGTAGCGCCACCTTTAGTAAGTAAGTAACTAAGTAAGTACTAAGTATTTGTATTTAAAATTCAAGACTTCAAACATTCAGAATATGTTGTTTTTCAAAAACGAGTATGGATATAAATATGAAACAAAAAGAACTTTTAGTAGATAGTTTGGGGGCGTAATTTACTATAGCAATTGAAAAACAATAAGTGAAAGTCTAGGTTGATCTTCAATTTAGAAAGAATAATATTTCTATTAAATTGCAGTACATTTTATTTTGCACATCGAAAAATTAAACAGAATTCAATTGGATTTAAAAAAATGAGTTGATTGTTTTTCTATAAATCAAAAACAGCCAACAAAAAAATATGTTTTAAGCTCTAACACTTGAAGAATAGTTATTAATATTTACCTTTAAAATATTTGCATAATACAAAGAAAGTACGTTTTGACATCTGGTAAAATATTTAGAAAAAAATAGCTGGGAGTGTTTTAAAAAAAGTAATAATCAACTGGTTTAAGCTCTCGAATATTTCGACAGAAAACAGCATTAACTCGAATGTTTTTATACATTTTACTAAAACAATTTCAGCTGCAAGTTTCTACGGGCACCACAGTTAAAAAGAGGATGGTTTTAAAGTTTTCTTCGTAAGCAAAATTGTTTTTATAGAACTTAGAAAAATATACATTCAAGAAATTTAGTTTATTTCTATGGTGCACATTCCTCACAAAGTCATTGTCATATTTTTATTCTCTAAGGATAGCTTTATTCAAATTCCTTCTATAGAAAAGGTTACATGAGTCAATCTTAAATTCTCATGCATTATGAGAAACGTTCCGCAGTTTAAATCATATTCATGCAAGTTCAAAGAAAAACAAAAACAATTTTACGAGTTCATAAATCTACATTGACAATTTATGCGAAGAAAAATCATCATCAAAATAAGAATGAAAAAAAAAACGAAATAAAATATAAATATTGCAGAACTCCACAGAGACGATGAAGCCATCTCCAGAAGCAGACTTATACCAGCAACAACAACAACAGAAGAAAAAATGATATGATTGTCAGTGGAACGGAAGATTTATGAGCTGAATCCGAAATAACCCTTCATGCCCATATGGACCATTGCCGGTTACACTTTGCCATCATCATCGTGCTATGCCACAAGTTACCCCAACTTACACATCACCTACCCCCTTTTTTTTAAGAGTATCTAGTATAGTTGAGCTCATAATTGAAATGAGCTATATACACTACTCGTAGTCGTAGAAATAAAAGAAGAAAAAGATTGCTAAAGTGTAGAATTTTTTTGCATAATCATTTTGTTGCTTACAAAATTTTCCATCATCAGTATTGCTTGCTGGTAAACACCCCGCAGACAAAGGACTCTTTCTTTTTTATTTTAGGCTACTCGCTACTCAATACCTTACTGTGGAAGGAAAGGATCCCGAGTTAAAGTCGGATGGGAAGGACGGTCGATGACGTTCTCTTCTACTCTATATAGTCTTTTGGTTGTTGATGCTTTACGAATCGTTCCGCATAATATTCTCATTAATCATAAACAAAGTTATCATGCGAAAGTCAAACAATGAATGGGCGAGACGTTGAATTGAATCCCCACAACCACCGCCGCCGACCGATCGTCCAAAAGCATCCTGATGAGGAAATACTCCTCTCTCTAGCTTCTCAAAAACGGGTGTTAGAGATGTACATCTAGACTGTTTTTGTATGAATAAAAGTTGTGTTTAGCATTTGCAATGTGAGAGAAAACCCTTCTCGGGTATGAGATAGATTTTTAATTTGTATCCTTTTTTCTGAATTCAAAAAAGGATGACAGGGCATCAGGAGAGGTCTGCTCCTGGCATTATGCATTCCACAGAATTAGATAATTTTAAGTGACCATGAAATATCTGCAATGGTCAGGCTCAAGTCAACGAGTTGTTGTTATCGTTTTCTGCCCTCCGTCATCAGGTTACTTTATATAAGCATCATCAGGGTAATGTTCGAGTCCTTAAACAAACACAAGAGTATATACAAATGTACATAGTCCTAAAGAGTTAATGGGCTTGTCCCTAAAGTAGCATAGACAAAAATGGTAATTATAAATTTCTGGTGTTTGCTTTAATTTGAGTGATGAATCTGTTTTTGAAAGGTATGAAGGAAAAAGTCAAATTGAAGAACAGTAACAGTAAGTGTTTTTTTTTTAATAAAACAACCACTTCTGGGTGCGTGTTGCAAGTGGAAAGATTTGGAATTTTCTGACAACTCAGAGCAAATATAATATTTAAGCACTTTGCAAGAGATGCTCTCAGATGTTTCTATAATACTGCATACTCCACGAAATTTTGGATGAGAACAATTTGTTTTTCTTTTTAATCTATACGAGCTTAAAGAAATAGATTATTAAAGTCTTGATCTGGAGCGGATATTTTACTTACTCAGCTTCAATCAGGGTTTTGTATTTGTATTGAAGAATTTTATGATTAAGTTTTAAATTAAAAATTGGTCTTTCGACTTTGATCGACGATATCTCAACAACTAAAAGTAATAAAGGAAACAAAAGGGAATAAATGAGAAGCGCGGGTATTACGCTTAAATTGTTTAAGGGAGGAATGCAATTGGCTATTTCAATAGAGCATAGTCAGTTAAAATAAAGGTAAAAAAGAATGAGACAGGAAACTTTACGACGACGTTCGAGTGACGTAATCAAGTTGATGATGTTCATGTCAATAATCAATTTAAAAGATCTTCTTTGAATACTCTCTACCTTGAATAAGTTCCTGGAGTACCAGCCCAGAGATGAGTTATATTCAAGTTTCGGATGTATACAGGTTCTGTAGGTTGTAGCCAGATCAGACGGATAGACAAATTTCTTGCATCCTCTCAAAAACCTAAATATTTGCGGTACTTTTAGCGTCATCGCGTATGTGATCGTCCACAAAAGGTGCTCCTTCCAATGATTTCAAGATTTTCAGTTTCGTTGATGCAAGTGCCACTCATAGATAGTGACAGCGTTGAGTCTGGAAACGAATATGAAAAGCTGAGAGTGCTCTCGTCAGCGAAACAATGTATTATATTAGAAGAAGCAGAAAGGAGATCATTGATAAAAATGACTAATAGGGTCGGAGACAAAACGGAGCCATGGGGCACACCAACATTTATTTTATGAGTTTCAGACTCGAATCCGATCAAAACATTGATCGGTTCAAAAGAAAATTTCTAATCCAACGAAGAAGAGATTCTTCAATACCAAAAGCACGAATTTTCGATAAAAGATCAAGATGCCAGACAATATCAAATGCCTTTGAAATATTAAGTGCAATAATCTTTCTTTCTCCAAAACGATGTAAAGATTTGTTCCACTGTTCGGTGAGATGAACCATGAGATCACCAGTCGACCTATTGCTACGAAAGCAGTATTGCCGGTCATTAAGAAGCTTCCGTTCCTCAAGATATTTCTTAATCAGCGTTTCTATGACCTTAGAAAGAAGGGACGGAGAAGATTCGCTTTTTTTTGGGATTGGCTGAACAAATGCAGTTCTTCAACTATTCGGAACGAGCCAAGAAGAATACGATAGACGGAAAAGCTAACGCAGTGGTTTTGCTAGCGTGGAAGAACACCTTTTCAGAATAATAGTGGGGATACCATCCGTACCAGCGGATTTATGAATGTTGAGATGTTTAAGAACTCTTGCCACAATACGAGTACAAAAATAGATTGGTCAGATAACATAATTTACGCGTTCAAAAATTGAGGGAGCCATGACACTATAAGGTGAAATTCGACATCGTGAAACTAGATCATGATTTGAATATGTCTCTCTTAAGAGTTTCTTGCTTTGTCCACATAACCATTTCTAAGCTTATAATCCAATTTTTCAAGTAAGTTTGGAATTAATGCCAGCCGCAGGATTCTGTAGCGTATAACATAATTGTTTCGAAAGTTGCGACATATACTCGATATTTTCAGCTAAATGAGAGCTTTTTGTTTCCAAAAACACTGTATCAAACAGTGACAATCGCATTTTTCGAAGCAGATAGTTTCGTAAAAGGTATATCTCTATCGAAGGGTTGCTTGTAATGGTGAAACCTAAGTATTGGTATTGGTTTGTTTTTATTGTTATTTGTTCTCTAAAATCTTTTAATTATTTTAATTGACTTAAATAAAGCAACACGTTTCTTTTATAATTAATGAAAACATTTTTTGATTTAATTCAAAAAACTAAATTGGTGACCCCGACGTGATGTCCAACGAAGATAATAACGATCAGCGATTGGGTGTATCAGCTGATGTAGCAGTTAACTATTATGCCCGTCTTCAGATGCCTCCATTTATCGAATCAGACGTTGACAATTGGTCCACCTTCTTGACTTTTATTTTCGAGCTTTAGGAATTGGCCAAGACGGGTGAAAATTCGACACCGTGTGTTCGCAATTGCCACCCGCTCGCATATCGGAGTTGCGACCAATTATTGACGCTGCACCAAGTCTAGAAAAATACGAAAATATTCGAATAAATTTGACAAATTATTTTGCGGATAGCCAACAAAAGCGCCTTCGTCGTCGTGTATTTCATGATATGCCTCTAGGTGACAAGAAACCTAGTCGACTTTATTATGAGATGGTTTAGGCTGCAAAAGGAAGTCTCAGTTAAGATGTTCTCATTGATGTTCTGCCTGTGAAAAAACGAAAATCGCTGATACCGTTTTGGAGAGCGTTGAATTACGCCAACTAAACGCCGTAGCTTGTCAAAATCCCACAAAAGTGAACAGCGACCATCAGAGTCAGCCTGATAATTTTTCTTCATCTGAGGTAGCTCACCTTTTTTCAGAATTTTGGAGATTACTAGCCAATCGAAACTAACAACGTCCGTCTCGACAACCACCCAATCGAACATCATTAAATCAAGTCAGGCCTGGGACATCCAGCCTGCGCAGACGAGATGCCTCAGTTGAACAGTTTGATGATTGTTTTTTTCATCGTGCATTTGGAAATAAAATTGTCGCTCACCATGCAGATTTCGCCAATCTTCAACACAGTCATGTCAGCAGTGACTAGACTTTTCGAAAGCAACAAAATCTTCAGCCTTAATCAACCGATTTTGCATACATGAACAAACACCCAATAAGCCTTTTAAAATCACTCTCAGCAATCTCTAGCCATGTGCCATCACCACAACTCATCAACCGAAACGCGCCTTTTTAAAACATTATTTTGAAGTTTCCCAACATCACTAGGCTAGCACCACCTGGAGCTACCACAAACTTCCGTGCATTACATTTTATCGAGACGAACGGCCCGCCCACCTTGAGCAGATCGAGCTCGCCGTTTACCGCTTGATAAACTTAATGCTACCAAAACAAAATTTGAATTGGTTTTCAAATTGGTCAAGGACGCTCCATATGGTTAAAGAACCAGACGGTTCATGGCGGCCTTGTGGAGATTATAGGGGTCTTAATGCAGTAACTATTCCAGATCTATATCCATGCCCCTATCTTTACGACTTTACCAACATATTGCGAGGTAAGAAAGTTTTTTCTAAAATTGATTTTTTCAGAACTTTAAACTAATTTTTGAGTAAAGACGTTTGTCGTGATATTTTCTTTTGCAGCTTATACAAAATCACTAATTTTCACCTGTGCTTTAGAAGTAGCCTATGTCTTATATTGTGCCTTTTTCAACGCCTCATAGAACTGAAAAATCATCGCACATAATGAGGAGCAGCAAATCGCAATATCCAACAATTCATTTCAACGAAAATTCGAACAAACCCTGCACTTTTTCTTATCTCAAAAATCGATCAAAATGATTTATCCTTTTAAGGTAATGATAGAGTAGGAAACTTCTTTTAATGACGCTTTTATGAAGTCTATATAATATTCCAGTATTATTTCCAAAACCCGTCTAAATACCTTGCCTTAGCGTTATCGCTTTATTCATTTCTGTATATCGTTTTTATTATCACCTTTATGACCGATACTTTCATATTCTTTCATTTACTCAAACAAATACAAAAAGGACTCAGATTACAGATTATTGAGAGTCCTTTGTGCAGTAACTTGGCCCTGATGGGCATGGCACACATAATAAGTGACGGATTAAGTCACCGTAAAGCGTTTATATAGCAATTCCGCCAATTAAACACAACTTAATGTATTACCATTGGGATATAGTCAAGTCAGTCACAGTCTACACCAGAAGCAACCACGTTAAACCTGTAAACCGAAGTCAATTGTAGATATATCGGGCTAAAAGATTTAATGGTCACATTCACCGACAACAACATCAACTGAGATGGAAAATAAAGCATTGATACTATACTTTATATACCTATACGAGCGACGAACGATTAAATGCGAATGTTTGGTAATAAAAATCTAAATAAATCCTTCATTTTGGGGGCTGATAGTCAAAGACACACACGTAATCTGGAAATTCAGCAACAATCTTACACACACACAAACGAATTTATTATCAAACCTACCTATACCTGGCATTCGACCCCATCAAGCTGAAAATACAGTCTTTTGGCCAAGCCAATCTTATATTACATTGGTACCTCTTGTAGGTACGTAGTGCCTTAAGTCGAAAAATGCCCAAAGGACATCTTAACTGACAACATTTATACAAAAACAATAAACTCTTGAATTCCGGAACTGAAGTGAATTCATTTTTAGTACCCAAACGGGCTGTCAACCACCTTTATGGACGATTACAGGACCTTAATGGTTTTGTCTTTGTTTTCTGCGTTCTAAATATTTTGTGTTGGTGCTGTTGTTATGGTCTTGAGTCTTTTGTAGAATTCAGGACAATAATATATAAGAACGGTGAATTGGTTTTATTTTCATTTTCATTATACAAGAAGATAAAGATTATAGTGTCCTGATTTTTCTTCTGTGTATATCCTATACCCAGTTCAGTTCGTCCTTTCGAATATGATTGTGCAAGAAGGATAAAGATAACTTCATAGACAATTTTCTCTTCTGGGGATATTTTATTTTCCATTCTATTCCTTGTATCTTCGTCGTCATCGTTGTCGTTGCCTTTGCCATTTTCGTTGACTGGACATTCAGAGTTTCTCCTGGAGTATATCTTTTTTTACTCCTTCGCCTTATCAAAGGACACACTCACAATAGTTTGGAATAAATTGCATATAATTGCTTTCACTGGTGCACATTAAATGTCTCAGAAGAGATTTATGGACTTTTACTATAAACACTGCCAGGATTTTTCTGCACTCTGTCTGAATCTCAATTTCAGAATAATCTAAAGGAATTCACAGGAATAAAAGTGAAGTCCTGCAGTGAGGCAATCTGAAGAAATATACGATGGCAAATTCTGGCAGGACAACATTGGTTTTGGTTATAATTATAATAAATAAATAATAAGTAATTAGATTGCGGTTTTGCAAAGTTTGTTGTGGCGGTCTTCGCAACAACATTTGCTGAATTGAGTTTTGTCTATAGAAGATATCCTGCGGGCTGTCATGGACAGGATTTAAGTGAGTTATTTTCTCACTGAAGATTATGTATTTCTTGTGTTTTGTTTTCGATTTTTCCTTAGGGAATTGTCATTGATTCATTCGAGAATTCATTTTGGATCAATTTCCAATTCAAAGTGATTATTGATGAGAGGGGTTGGGATTCTGTTGTGTAAGCAGAAATTTATTGTTTTGGAGTATTAAGTGTGACACCGGTTGACAGGGTGGTATTGATTTATTGCATTTTTGACTCGAAGACGTTTGGGAGTCTTATCGCTGGATTTGGCTCATGTTTAATACTTCTACTTCAACTCCAGACTTACAATTTTTGAATGAACTTTAAAGTTCTAATTTACCACAAAATCCGCCACTTCATTTCCTTAAATCAAAACAACACTTTTTAGCATCCTTTGTTTGAAGATAATTAATATGAAATTTCGCGGAACATATTGTGTTCTAACTTTAACCACACACACCCCATCCTCCTATGCTCGTAAAAATGTTTACCTCCTTCCCCTAATTTCTTCTTATACACAAATATTTTTAATTGAATGAATAGAGTTACTCGTCGTATTTTATACTCGTACCTATTATTTGGTTAAAGTTACTTTAGGGACGACAAAACGTTATAACTTGTGGTGTAGCGTCATGCTGCTGCTGCCGCTACCGCTGCTGTACTATGCACGTTTGTTGGCAGCTCCACAATACCGCGAAAGATTAATGAGATAACATTTGCGGATGAAATAACCCTTCCCATCATCATCATGATCAGGACTCATCTCAAGCGAACCAAACATTCCGTACGTATATAAAATCCCAGCAATCTGCCGTCAAAAAAAAAGAAAGAAGAATAAACTAAACGTTAAGAAATATTCCCTCGTCCTTATAGCCATCTATAGTCTAGCTGTTTAGCTGCTCAAGCCAAACCATTCAAATAGATGATGAAATGAAAAATGGCAACAAATCTGCATATCATTCCGATGTTACTACGAGGTAATGGAGCCTTTTCCTGAAGCGAAGCGCTACCTACACTATATACACCCATCCTTTATCCTTTTTTTGACTGCTGTTTTGTACAGCCCCGCTATTATGCAATGATGTTAGCAATTTTAATATTTTAAACTTTTTGCAAATACAAAAACAAAATTGTACACATAATAGCTTGTCGCGAAATAAACGATTCGTGGAACTCTGTTGGTGATGGGCGATAATGATGACTCGCATAGCATATACTTAGTTTAGCAAGGGTTGATGCAAACAAGGATATTTTTGAGTTCCATGGATTTTTTCTTTTTCATTCAATCAATCATTTTATCAAATGCGTTTTAATGAAATGCCAACGTTAGATTGTTGATAACACTCAACGGAATTTTAAGTGGAGATACTACATTATACTCGTTTATACTTTTTGAACTGTTTTGAGGGGCTTGTTTAAGCGAATTTATAACCAGGTTTTGCAAGTGGTTTTCATTTGACACAGACAATTAATGATGAGAACTTCCTTTTTTTTCCGTAAATTGTCTGCGAATTTTCATGCTTTGGAATATGATTGTGAGGATTTTTATTTTTTTCCATTATGAATGCAAAATTAATGAATTCATGAGAAATGAGTTAAAGAATTTTAAAAAATATGGGCACATTTGAGAGTTGAGAATTTATAATAATTATTTTTACTTACTCTAATATTATAATTCGTGATGAAATAAAAGACACATACAAATTAAAATATGATAGGAATAACTTTTGGTCTGAAAAAAACTGTAAACTTTGCTATTTTCCGCACAGAATGTACCTTTAAACAACTTTTAACTATAATGGTAGGTAAATTGTGAACAGACTCTTAACTTCAAACCTCAAATTTAGAATTTTTGTATAGAGGAAAATGTGAAATAAAATGCACGACTGCCTAACACAAACGTACTTATGTATGTATACAAACAGTCTGTTTAGAGATAGTACAAATATCTTTGTTCTTCAGTTAGTTTATCAGAGATTGGGTTAAAACCCCAGTAAAAAGTTGTTGGGGATAGCAAACGAGAGAGGTGTTCCCACTAAGCCAACTCTTCTTTGATTCATCCCAAGATGAAATCAACGGTGGAATCTACAATTCCATAAATGATGAAGTACTTAGTGAAAACCTTACACTACTACTACGACATATTGGGATTGACTATTGAAGCCTGTAAGGAGCGGTTATGCCGCCTTCGCCCTTGGAGTTCAATTCAAGGGGTGACTTCCTGACATTCTTAAAAACAAGTTGCGAAGTACCAACAAGCCTCGAATATACACGGATTTTCTGTTGACAGCCTACGCAAACGATTTAAGGACATCAAACTTCGTATATGCACTTGGAGTGTTAGGTTACTTAATAGACCACGTGCAGTTGAAGAATTAGAAGAGGCACTAGACTGCTATAAAGCCAGATATCACCACCCTCCATGAAATGGCCTAGATAATTAAGAACGCTTATTTAGATGCGGCTCTGTTATTGTCATTGCAGGCTCAGGCAACAAGTCTTGAGCTATGGGTCCATCAACAAGCCTCTTATGACTATCCGCATCAAGGCTAAATTCGGCGACATAAGCGCACCCGGCGCCACAGAAGATAAGTTCCTGGGCGATTTTAATGTCAAGCAAGAAAGGGAAGACATCTTTGGTGGAATAATCGCCTGCACGACAACTTTCCGAGAAGCTAACATCGACTCAATCCACTACCTTGTTGTAGCCAAGGTAGCATTTAGGATTTATAGACCCAAGGCAAAACAGGGAGATGCTTGGAGAAGATACAACGTCGAACGGCTACAATCGCAAGATATCGCCAAATCCCTCTACCACCCAGTCACAATAACCTATTCAAAGTTCTCTGCCGCCAACACTTTTTATCGTGGACCAGTTGCCTCTGACGTGCCTTGTTTTAAACAGCCTCCAACAAGAATCCCTGCTGCATAGAAGGAAGAGAGCTGCTGTTTCAAATGGCTTGACTCCTTTAGGAAGGAAGGAAGCGTAATGCAGACATTATAAGCAACTAGTTATGTATTGCTTTATTTTGTTTTTCATTTGGGGAAACCAGTATGTTTTCTTTAAAAAATTAAAACATTTCTCAACCCCCGAGGTGACACAAATTGTCATGGTTAGTCTGTATGACATTCCTTTCCATCGAAGTTGGAACCTAAAACAATATTTCCTTGTTAATTTTTCGATAGACTAACCCATTTATAAGTTCGTAGCTAGAACTCTCCCTTTTTTCAAGCAAACTCGACTAATCTTTGTATAGTTGTATCTTTTTGCTGCGATGCAGCAAGTGCATGCTCAAAAGTTTCAGGTTCAACAACCAAAATGTTATGACACCGAATTAAGGCATCAACATGACCCATTCTCTTACTGTCTCGGTGCTCGAGGACGTAATCGACATCTTGCAGCTCTAGAGCTCTTAATCGAGGATTAAGATTCTTTTTATTTAGAGTTTGGGGCAGTGACCTACAGTCAGTGACAATTTTGAACCGAATACCTGTAAAATAAACTCGAAATCTCCGTAGTGCGTATATGATAGCAAGGGTTTCCATCTCGTAAGAATGATATCTTGATTCTTGATCCGTGGATCTTTTCGAAAAGAAAAAAATAGGAATTAGCTTGTTGTCTTCTTGGCGCTGTAGCAATACAGCTCCAAAACCTAAGCTGCTGGCATCGTAGTGAAGCTCTGTCTCGGTGGTCGGACTATAAATGCTCAAAAGTGGAGCTTCTAAAAATGTTTTTTTTAAAGTGTTAAAAGCATAGTTTCGTCATTTACAACATATAAACAAAAATTAACATAGTTATCATAAAATTTAACATCACATGATAAATTACCTAAAATTACCAATTGGGAACTGTTAATTCCAACGAAACTGCAAGTTAATGGTTCAAGTGACGTCATCAAAATGGGTGGTACGTACCGTTGTTGGATGAAACTTATAGGACTGCCAGTATCTTTAACGGTCATGATGTTCATCCGAGCTCCAAAACTTTCAGCTTCCCTATTCGCAGATTTATTTTCATACTCCAACACTCCATGAAAATCTGTGATCAATGTTGAAACTGGAGATTCCATTGTACATTTTCTTCTCTGGACGACGAAAACTGAAGACTTTTGTGGACAATTGCTGATAATATGTCCTTTTGTCCGCATCGGAAACACGAACCTTTTTCTCGACGAGCTTTGGGGCAGTTACTTGATATGTGACAATGTTCGTCACAGTTAAAGCACCTGACCTTAGCATCAACACGTGGCACACTTCTCGAAGGTTGTACAGATCTGATGTAACCAGAACTCGTACCTAGGTTGCAATTCGGATTTCATTTTTTCATACTTGCGCAGAATGTTCTTGAGATCAGCGATGGTATTTGCAGGAAGCATGATTTGCATATTAAATATTGAACCAGGGATCCCCTTGATTATATGGGCAATCACATCCTGTGTATAACCTCTGCGGAAGAAGCTACCTCCTGCATGGATAAAACGTATTGCTGTTACTTTTCATCTATACGTTTTTTTCGATATTGTAATGTGTTATGGTCGTCTGTTGCGGTTGTATGGTAGTGAAACTCGGACATCAGAGCGGCTCTCTGATCTTTCCATGATCGAAACGTTCTTGACCGCAAAAATAACTTGGCCGTACCTAGGAGTCTTTTGAAATAATTGAAAGCCTCTAACTCACTCAGATGCTAAGTGACCATAGCATCCTCGACGTTTTCAATCCACTTACTAATAGGGTAATTATCGTCGCCACTAAATAAATGTAAGGACTCCTCGATATCACATGACGAATCTGCACTAACGTGCTGGAACTCACGAATAGGACTTTTAATGCTGAGTGTAGCCAAACGTTTTTCCATGTTTGGAAAAATTTTAGGATCAAATTTTAGGAAAAAAAAAATTTTTCTTAGTAAATTTTCTTTAATTTATCGTAAGAAACGCAATTACTATTCAATTAAATGAGGAACTTTATCCCACTTCTGATTTATTATAGGGCTTTTTTTGATCCAAAATAAGGAACAAAACGAATTAACTTGAACAAAACTTCTTTATTACTAATGAAAAATATTATTTTGATTACATGGAAACAGCGAAAAATAAATAAGCTTTAATTTGATTATTCTGAGCAAAGTAATTATTAAGTACAGTGATATTTCATATCGTAAGAGATGAAGCCTGATACAAACGTAATTCTTTTATATTTTTCAATCGCAGCTATGTATATTTCTTTAAAAATTCAAATAAAGTTCCATTTCAGGATTTTTGAAAAAAAAATTAGAGAAAATTATTTATTATTAAAAAATCAGTGTTAGTTTTAGTTTCATTTTTTCAGTTACAGAATTATTTTTGAGAAATTTTAATTTTCTGAAGTTCCTCTATTCAAAAAAAAAACTGTCTATGGAAAATATTTTCAAAAACCATTCGTTAATTTATAAAATATAGTAAAAATAGATATAAGAAATTTCGTTAATACAATTTAAACGAAAATAAAAAAAAGGAGTTGCAAGGCAGCCAGAATTTGTTTTCCAGACTGCTATGCAGTTAAACCTTGATGTTTTCCTTAATAACAAAAATTATGTATTTGCGTGATAATTAAAAACAGTATTTAAAGCCTTCCTTTTGCGCTTATCTCATGCGTTCAAATCAATAAAATTGTATCCTTTTCCTTTAACGTCTTAATGCACGAATATAATAAAATATATCCTACCGAGCGCATGTTTATGAAAATATAACTGAAATAAGTTCAGTTCGCGGCAGGTTTGTCGCGTTTACAAAATTCTCATTCCACAAGTTAGTATTAAAGTAAAACCAGCGACTTTCTTTAAGAACCGTAACGAGCTATTGTCGCATTACTTATACGATACTGAAAAAGGATATGTTAAGTAGTTGTAGAAGTTAGTGCTATTACATTATATTTACATATGCGAGGGTGGCATGTAAGCTTCAATTTCAGTCAGGGGCGCACTTATTATGCGTTATTAACTTCCCATTCGAATTTATTGTTATAGGGCCAACTTTTGTATTTATTTTTTCTCTGGCCATAACTCAAGAGCAAGAGAGATGCGCTGAAATGACTTCTAGAATATTTCTTAGATGATTTCTTATAAAAGGGACTTGACAAAAATGCGAAAACGAAATTTAAAAGCAAATATGAAAATGTTTATCTCAAAAGACAGAAAGAGCTTAAGAAAAACCTTTGAACAACCTTAGATTTTGAAAGAAGAAAAATAATCACACTAAATAAACTTTCAAATCCTGTGGCCTCTAGAAATAAAAATCCGTCCCGCTTTACTTCTAAATTGTAGACTTTTCTTCACACATTTCTAACCATCATCATCCAGAGTCAAAGCCAGACGAAAAACCCACATCCACTTTGTTGAATTTAATTTGCTTTACATATGCATGCATATTAAAACAAAGTGTTAATGGTTTTATTACTGTGAAAGGATCATATTCCAAAATAGGCATAGACTTATATAAAGACACATCAACACAGCGCCGCACCGCTTCGCTTCATCGTCGCGTCAGACAGAGCGACAAGTGTGCCACCATATAGAACTCAACCAACCAAACTCAAAAACCTAACCAAGGATAATTTATAGCCTGCCTCATCTAAATACGTATGAGATATTATCTCGTATCCCCAAATTAAAGGGCTGTGCTTTGATAGAGTGAATGCCAGATAGTTTCCGAATGGAAGGAATAGACAGCAGCTAACCGTCCGACCGAAGACTCTTAAAAGGATATGTGGAAAATGATGATAATGATGATATTGTGAGTCTTCTTCATTCACAATTCACACACATATGACTCAGGATATTTTAGAAGAGTTTTTGTATCGAATTTCCACTTGGACGCCTCCCCCTATCTAAAAGTTAAATATTTTTGAAGAATATTTTCAATTTTTCAAAAACAGAAAACATAAAGGAAACAAAAGTCCTTTATCCCAAAAAAGACGAGTGAAATCTTCGATGCAATTAATTATAGGCGACAATATAAATTACCCGCACTACCCTTTTTCTTTAAAAGTAGACATACATACGTACAGTTATATAGATTAGGTGATGGCGTCTTTTATAGCTTTATACACATATGAGAATTGGGGAATTTCGACGAGCATGTAACTAATGGATTTACAACCGAAAAGGACTTATTCATGTATGAGCATAAATGCCATTTGAGGTTATTGTTAATTTGATTTGAGTAACATAATTGATGATGATGAAATGGAAAGAAGTTAACATTTTTGCGTAACGAAAAAGGACTTACATAGCGAATAAGTTCATAATGAAGAAATTTGTATCAAAGAATTGTGGGGACTTCTAATTTGAACGGTTTTGAATGGTTGATGTTGAAATGTCACATTATACAAAAATCTTTATTCTGTAACTAATCCAAATTCATTAAAATTTGAACATGTGTGTTATAAATTAACTTTATCCTCATATTTATATTGGTGTGAGTTTGAATTGAAAAGTTTACAATCAGAAAACCAATTTGAAAAGTTCAGATTTCAGAAGAATCAAAACATTTAACGAAGAGTTTATTGGTTTTAATTTTATTTGAAATTAAATTTTAACGTTTTCGGAAATGATAAATTTTTTAACTTTATAGATTTCAACTGTAAAATTCTATAAGGTACTTTTGGAAAAAATGTTCAAAATCAATTCAAAATTGAACTAAACAAACAAACCTTTTGAAACATTCAGCGCTCAAATTAATGTAAACAAAACAGCTGATGGCTGCTGTCAAAACTAATATTTCAGACATTCCGGTAACTGCGTTCAATCACAGTGGGCTATCGCCCCTTGATGGACAGCGATGCCAACATCAAGAAGATCCTTAGTGCTTTGGACAAGCCAGGAAAGTCCTCAAAGGAAGAAGCCAAAGAGATTATCATGCACAAATTGGAGCCCATCATTACAGCTTCAGTGATCGCTCGGGATGAGTTGGTTTTTGATACTAATCTGGAACTAGGAATTGACCTTTTCTGCTCTGGCCATAAGGACCTACACGGAATCGTTCAGAATCTTCTGAACCCTGCCTATAAGTTCGTCGGACAGCCACAATATATGGCGATTCTGTAGGCACATTTGGACAATAGAAGCAAAAGTCATAAGCTCAGTATTTTGGATTGAATTTGTTGTGAAAGAAGAAGGAAATGTTTTAAATCAAATTAATTTTTATTGCAACAGTTTTTTTGTTGTTGATTCTATGATATATTTTCTAGACAATTAGCTTTTACTAAGTCAATCGTTCGGACCGGTTGAAGTGAACAAAGAGGATAGCTGCAGCCAAGCGAGCTTGTAGTTTGGTTCATGTCGTGAGTTGTAACTCTTCTTTGAGTCGAGCTAGTGTAACGGCCTTGTCTGCGCTGATATGATGCTCTATCACAGCATAGGAAAGAATTATCGACTTCAGGGTGTCGACGGTAAAGACAAATCCTTATGATAATTTAGTTAAAGAATTTTCAAAAAATTTAATTTGATAGAATACATACAAAACATCTTCACTGTGTGAAAGAAAGTACTTGGATATTTTCACTTTATCCGCCTTCGAGACGGTGGGTGGGGATATACTTTGAGTTCTTTGTATGTTTGTATCAAAACACTTGTTAAACCACTTGATGACGGGATCCCATTCGTTTTTTTGGAACTCGTATAGATATTTGTCTTCCTGAAAATCAACTTGATAAGTACCTACATAAGGCTAAAGTTTGTATCTTGCATTTCCAGATCCTTTAGAACATTGCAGAGTAAATCGAAAGTTCTACGGCCAAAATCAAATTTGAATTGGTTAGAATTCATTTTATTTTCACAAATAATTTGAGAAGAACAAAACTTTTTATTTACACATTTTTTCATCAATACAAAATTTGACGGCAGGTGTTAAACAAATTTAAATGTCAAATGCCAAAAACCCGTTTTGGGTTTGGTGTGAATGCGAATTCATGTTACTCTGAGCGAGCTTACAAGCCAAATGCAGTTAAAATGACCAAAAAGAAATTGCAAGGTACATGAGGGCACCAATGATTGACTGATATTCAGTATGATTCACCCTTTTGCAGGTGTCATTAGAACAATGAACTTGGAACCCGAAAAAAAAAGATTGTTAATATACTAATGCCGCTGACAAACAATAACATCACCAGTTTCTCAAATACGATGAATTTTCATGCCCAGGAAATATTCATGCTAACCTCCACCTACCACATCAAATTCATTTGATATTTGAGCTTTGGTTTTAGTCAGTTCATTCAACTTTGAGCTCGCCAAAATAGGATTATCAACATAAATAGCCATAATATTATAATTACTTTTACTATTTTTTGTGAAAACACACGGCTCACTGACACACGATAAAAAGCCAAGCTTCTTCAGAACTGAGTCTAACTTTTCGTTCCATTCTCAACCACTCTGCTTCACCCCATAAAGTGCTTTCTTGAGTTTCAGCAACCTATTACCAAAATGCGTAGTACCCGTTGTTTAGTACCCGTGGCATGATAGTTAGTGCGTTAGAGTCGTTGTCCAGAAGTCGGAGACAATTCTGTTCCGGACTCCGTTGGCTAGAGCCCCGGGGGATACGTGCAAGAATTGGCGCACACTGGTCATCGTTGATCTTCACGGGCAGCCAATAGCAAGCAAAAGTGTAGTGAAGTAAAAAAGAAGTGAAGTGACCAGGGCCAGATGAGCCTTCACTCTGACAAAACGGCTGTTTTTTAGCAGTCGGCTTGACCCCAGAGTGAAGGGAATTTGCTACATGGACCTCATACGGCCAATGATCGTTTATGGTTGTCCTGTGTGGTTCAACCTTGCTCCTTCCCAGATGGAGAAGTTTCGGGTGTTTGAGCGGCAGTGTTTTCGACGCTTTACCGGCTTATATCGAACAGGTCACATTGCAAGAGCTATGTCTTCGACCAACAATTTAATTTTCGGGGCATTCTATCCGAACGAAGAGTATTTTGAAAGTGCACGCATGAACGGCTTTATTCCACCAGAGGAATTCCTCTTTTAAGATAGATGCGGTCTGATACAGGATAGATTGGCAGTTTCGCTAATCTACCACGTCAGACGACGAACCGTGGATAGGAGACTCCTGTACAATCGGGACGTCATGGCACAAGACGAAGCAGAGTTCCTTCGGTTCAGTAGGGCTGTATCCGAAGGGGACCGAACTGATAGGGTGAAGAAGGAGAACCAGTTTTGGTGGCTTCAATCGGCACTTGATAGTTGGTAGTCGGGAAGGGGTTTTAAGCCTTGGCCGGCTTACATACTTGTTTTATAGTTTTAGGGTTTAGTTTTAAGTAGAATAGGTATGGTGGCACAAAAATAAATAGAAAAAAAATACAAAATACACAAAAAAAAATAAAAAAAAAAACATTAAAAAACATGGAATAAAACAAAAATTTAAAAAAAAGACAACAAAATATGAAAAACAACAATGTTAGATAGTTAGATTTGCTGCTGTGGTTGTTCTAGTTTTAAGTAGTTTATAGGTAGAATAGGTAGTTTAAGTAAGCTTTAAGTTTAATATTAAGGACCTTATTTTAAGTAGTTTTTAAGTAAAAATAAATATCAATATTAGCTTTTTTCAAAATTTTCTAATAAAAACAAAATACATAAGTAAAATTTAAATTGAAGTAAAATAGATCTTAGGGCCGAAAGGCATTAGTAGTTAGTGTTATAGTTTAGCTTAGAGTGTCCGTATGGGACCATTAAGTTGGTTGTAAGTTATGGATAATAAGGCTAGTTTTATGAATCTTTGTTTAGCTTTAAGATAGGTTTAAGAATGAACTAATAAAAATGAATTTAAAAAAAAATAAAAAAAAGTGCGTTGGACTGTCATGCAAGAGGTCTTGGGTTCGATCCCTGCCTATGCCATCTAAAGTTTTTTCACGAGTACTGCCTCTTGCGAGGAATTGACAAATTCTCCAAGAGTAATTCTTTTCATGAAAAGTGCTTTCTTAAATTTTCCGTTCGGAATCGGCTTAAAACCGTAGGTCCCTTCCATCCCTGACAACAGTACTCGCACACAGGAATGGTTGAAAGTTGTCAGTCACTAGGCCCTAGTTCACAAACGGACTGTTGTTTATTTAAATATTTTTTAGTACCAAAATGGGCTGCTTGATATAGACAGTGGCAAATAGATCACTGTTCAAGTACGTTAGTGACAAATTGATTTTGTGCATATGTAAATCGTTTAAGGTTTCCTTAAACTTAATACTGAACTGTTGGCTACGACCTTTTGCAACCAAATGAGACTTAATCTTTAGAAGACTGCAATAGGAATTTTTTTACCGCTGGTAGCACAGCTAAGGACCATTTTTCATTTTTTTTTATTAAAGAATCGGATTCCTTCTGTATCGATGACTGCCATAACTAACTTACTTTTACTTACTTAATTAAGTTTGCGCTACAGTCCAGTGTGAAATAGTGCCTCACCCAACAAACTTCTCCATCTATAGCTCGGTGCCTGACTAGATGTCTCCAGTCTCGAGTCCAAGTTGGGTGAGGTCACTATCCACTTGTGGGAGCCATCTTCTCCTCCACTCCCTTTCTATGCATTCGGGGCCGTAGATCACACGGAGAACTTTTCTCTTGAAACGACCGAAGATGCTTTCATCCGCTTTTGTCATAGTCCATGCTTCTGCACCGTAGAGCAGGACGATGATGATGAGGGTCTTTGGTGTTCATAGTGGAGCCTAGGTAGACAAAGTCCTTAGCTACCTTAAAAGTTACGTATGTCAATGGTGACGATTTGACCGAGACGTCGGAAAGTCCTTTCTTGACGACAGCATGTACTTCGTTTTGCAGCCATTAACCGTTAAACCCATTTTTCTACCTCTTCCTCAATACTCATAAAAGCTCCATTGACATCACGCTGAGTTCTTCCGGTTATATTATTGTCAGTAATTGGACAGACTTTTGAAAGACAGTGCCTCTAGTGTTGACGATTATTCAAGTAAGATGTTGAAAAAATCACATGACAGTGCATCACCTTGTCTTAAGTCTTTTTTGATATAGGAAGGTTCTGTTAAGATATTTTAAACCTTTATGGAGGAGCGTGAATTCTTCATGGTCATTCTGTACAATAGCTTGGCATTTTTTTACTAACTGCGTCTGCGACACTCTCTGTAATGAAAACATCATCCACCTCCAATTGATTCAAAATATTACATTTTTTTTAAGTTGCTTACGTCTAAATGTTCGAATCGAACATTGGAATTTGATCAGCTTGATCCATATCTAGTTGTCTTTTGTCGATTGTTGTAGCAAAACCTTACACTTAAATATGTCACGCATTTGGCTTTTTGTGAGTCCTTAGTCCATACTTCATATGGAGTTTTATCAACAATTTCCTTCGTTACGGATCTGTTTGTAAATATGCTGCAGTTGCTTAAAAACTACATAATTACCACTTTGCACAATCATACTTCTAGCCATCTCGACACAAGTTAGATAAGAGCGTTCAGCTAAGCCGTTCTTCTGAGGAGCATGGGGAACATTCAACTGGCGCAGTAACCGTCTGCATCCAAAAATGCGCCAAAATTCTTTTTTTTTTGTTCCCCACGGTTTGCTTTTCTGATAAAGCCTTTAAAGATTTGAAGACACCAAATACTTCATCCTTATTTTTGAGGAAGTAAACAAAAATGAAACGTGACACATCGTAACGAAGTATTTTTATTCATTTTGCCACTTACATACACCGCTGTGCACAGTTTAAAAAATGTTTTTTGGGACAGCCTGAATGTTGGAAAGGGCTTTACACATGTTTTGCTTTTTGTACAAGTTACACACTTGTTTTTACCGAGCGCATCTTTCATTACAAGCCCATGGACTAATTTTTTGGCTGACTTTTCATTCAGGTTATTAAAGTTTGAATGTCCATAGCGATTGGGGCACTCAATAAGTAAGGTCAAGATCCACTATCAATAAACAAGATATCTTTATTCAAAACCGCTACTCGTATCAGAATCGACAATTTTCATTGACAAAACTCTGGTACAACATTCCCAAGAGTAAAAAATACTTTTTTTCAGGAAAGATTCAGCACATTGATATGGACTTTGAAATGAGCACGTAATGTTGTACATGCCTATATAAATTTGCCCTTAAACCTTCCAAATTGTTTTCTCCGAAACACAACAAGTTTGAAAATTTTATTTTCTGAACTCATTATTATTCAATTAAGAAAAAACTTTTGCAAAATTATTATAAATTTGTATTTAAATTAAATATTTATAAAAATTCTTCAAAACATTCAGACTCTTTTTCAAGCCAAAACTTAAAAATTCCATTTTAACAAGAACACAAATAAGTACCTACTTGTAATTTGCCACTTTGACATAACTTATGCAAGCTCATCCGTCTTCATCTTCATAAAATATACTAAAACCATCTCACAACCCAGCCATATCCTACTCCTTAACACAAAATTCTGGGTAGGTACATATGTAGGAACGGTAGTTCTTAAAATTCTTGTTTAACTTCTCACATATCCTGGAAATTCATGACATCACAAACTTATTGCATTTACTCATTTTGTGGTCTTATCCGATGAGATCAAATTTAGAGAAGCAGAACAAGAAAGAGAATAAGAAGGATCCTTTAACGAAATTGCATTTTGTCAAAAGAGCTATGAAAATTCCCTTCCACCTTCCACCAACACATCAACCGCTAGGTTTTTCTTCAGAATCTTAAAATTTCAGTTCTATACAAATGTTCCTCGATCCCGCACTTCTGATGGTGCGGCTTCTCCGAAACAACAAACGTTTTAACGTTGCATACGTACGAAGGTACCTACTCAACTCAAATGTCATTTAATATGCAAAGTTTGTGTTTCACTTCTGCATATATGTTCACGTTCACCGAAAATCCAACGCCAAAAGTTATTTCTTAACTCGTTTCCGCTTGTATACTCGTATATAATATCATATCCTTGACGAAGTTAAGTGATGTGTTGTAAGTCCTCTTTGTACGATATGGAGCAAAACCGGAAACTCAAGCAACAGAAACTATAAACCCACCTACGTACTCCTTCCTATACCTTCTAAGCTACAAAACGAGAAACTTGACTGAAGAGTGAACAGAACATCTCATCACCATGACTACAGTTTTTGGAATTGGCTTTACACAAAAAGGACACAAACCTTAGGTACACCGATACCTATAATCTAAATACCAAAAGTCTCATGATGGAGATGCAAGTTGTGTCATATTTTTGGTGCAGCTTAAGTTAAACGGCATATCGTAAACATTAATGGTTGTTTTGCAAAATGTTCCGTTCATGTTATGTTTTCTCTTCGTTGTCGTCATTATAGAAGCTTCTCGTGCCTCCTCTGATTCCATGATATGAGCATTGAGCATCCTTGCATCCAAACCATCAACATCCCTGTTTTCATCAGAGATTAGTGCGAAAATTTTCAATAAAATTATTTATGTGAAGATTTTGCCTTTCGGTTGGGGTTTTTGTATTTTGCACATAGCATCAGGGTGCTTTCGTTGCGGTCCAATTTAGTTAATACCTAAACGTGTACCTTGCTAATGGATGGCAGGAAGGACGAAACATAATTTCACTGGGGATACGATTCGGTAAAGTACGAGTAGCCTTGCCTAGCGCCTAAGCCAAGCACGCACAACAGTACTCATAAAATTTAATATTTCTACTTTTGAAGTTTAAAATTCCAATTTATTAGTGTTTACCGCGGCGGTATATATAATATCGTCATTTGAGCTTGTCGAAGGAGCTGCTGGGTTTCTTTGGTGCGGGAAACGGTCAATAAATTTATTTAACGAGAAATTTGCTTTAAAACGTTTTTATTTCGTTCGACACAACAACAAACAAAAAAAGAAACGATAACTAGTTGAATGGGGGGAAGCATTTGGGAATCAGTTATTATGGGCTTTGAGGGTCGAATTAAGTGCCAAACTTAAGTATGGAAGATTTTTATATTTTTAATGTAAACGTTTAGGAAGTTTGGGATTGTTTTGCTTCTGAATCGTAAATATGAAGAGAGTGTATTATGAATCGGGAATAATAATGAGAGCGAAAAACACGGAAAAATAATAAATTTCCTTCCAAAAATGGTTAGGTACTCAGAAAAAAGTTAAATGTTTAGATTTTCAAATCCCTTCTGGTTTGTATTTATATGTAGGGGAAGTGGGGGCAAGACCGCACATTTAGTGCTTGACTGCCTCAAGAACTGTTATAAAACATCTTTTAAGGAAAATAAAGTCTTTATTCACTAAGTCTTACATTTCATCTAGCAACTTTGATTATTATAATAAATAAAAACTTATTCAAAAAAAAAACAATAAAGCTTAAAAAAACATCGTCAAAAAAACGATCGCCATACCAATTTTTTTGGGGGCAAGACCGTTTTGACCCTCAAAATGCAAATTATTATTTGCAAAAGTCACATACAAATATGACATCTTCATCTTCTCCAACTCCAGCGCAAGCTTCATGAGACCAGCTAGAACACATGGTACATTTTATCCAGCCATCAGTTGGGTTCGATTTGGAAAAAAGCTCCAGACAGAAGATGCAACTACAATCTGCAACACCAATCAATCCTCACTATCAGCAACATTCCTTGAAGGCTGTTACTTTACTTTTTTTGTGGTTTTTATGGTGACTTGCTTTTTTTTATCTTTGTTAGCAACTAGAGCTTCCAGCTCAGCTTTATATGGTGAACTTGTCAAAATTTCCGTTTTTCCTCGCCTTGTCGTTCTCTGAGAACAAGTTCTCTTTCCAGAAGGTAACTTAACAAGCTCCTTTGGAGAAGATAAAATGAAGGCTGTAGTTCCTGACGTTGATGGAGTGCTGTCTAAGGCAGCTAGAGCATCGACGAAGTCTGTGTTAACAAAGTTTTCCTGCGTGGAAATCATTGTTGTTGCAGGCGGTTCAATTGAACGTGCCCTTTCAAGGGGTGCTTCAAAAACATCTTGTAATGTGGAATTTGTGACAAGTTCTTCACCGACTTCTGTGAAAGGCCTGTTTGTGGTTTCTGCTGCTTCAAACATCCAGTCTTCATGCACGTCACTATTTAATGGATAAATTCCAGTCTTCTTAAATGCGTTAACTGCTGTCTGAATGATATCAGATTTCATGTAAGCGACGCCAAATAATTCAGGATACTCAGTAACCATTGATGGTGAATTTGTTCGCATCCATTTTTTGACTTTTGACGTATAATATTGACTTAATGGTGCCATAAACGCAACGTCTAGTGGTTGCATTCGATGCGAACAATGGGTTGGAAAGCATAGAACAACAACATTTTTCTCTCGAGACTTGTTTATGAATTCCAGGTTTTAGGTATGTGTTGAATGTCCGTCTAGTAATAGTAAAACCAGGTTATCCTTTGTTGGATTCGAATGTTTTAAAAAATGGTCAAACCAAGTGTGCGAATGTAAATAATTCGAGGAAATGCAAACAGAACTTTAAAATATTCGAACATTCATTCAGTTTTTAAATTCATTTAGTTCATTTTTAATAATAATAAATACGTTCCACAAATTGTTAAATAAGATAAAAATGTCATTTGAATGTCAAGATTATATAAAGAAATTAATGGATTGTATATATTTTGTATTGTACACTAGGTCATATGATAAATTAAAGATTATTCTAATTACAAGTTTGAACAAGATAACGTCTTTTCTTTGGAACATTTTCAACCGGCATAATTTCTAAAACTTTGTTAAGTTTCTAGTCGAGAACATTTGGTCCTTCGAGTTTTTATTTAACATACAAACAGTATTTGAGGTTTTGTTTTTCTTAATTTAAATAACAATCAGTGCAAGCAAATTTAAAGTTAAAACATTAAGTAAATTACATTTACACAAAAAAAAACTTAATATATAGTGCCGTGTGTGCAGTTTAAAAAGCAATAAATCTAGTTAAAATAAAAAAAGGAAAAGTATACAAAATATATCATTTAAACGATCCATCATTCACTCGGAGCCCCTGCAGCAACATCAACGACGACGCCAGCAGCATCTTTAACGACGACGACGGCGTCAGCAGCAATTCACCGACAAAGTCAGCAGCCGTAGCCGCAGCATACAAGCAGTAAGTCGTTGCTTTTCTTGTTAGTAAAACCTGTCCCGATTTCGTTTTTTTTTTATATTACTCTGTAATTTAAAAATAATTTAAAGAAATGGAAAAAGCATATAAGTATGGGGAATTGCAAAAGGGGTTACTTACAAAAGTCATCAAAGACCTTATAAAAAATAAATAAATTGGGTGGCGCGACAGTCCGTTGAGAACCAAGGCCTAGTGACTTACAACTCTCAACCATTCCTGTGTGCGAGTTATGTTGTCAGGAATGGAGGGGACCTACAGTTTATATGCCGACTCCGAACGGCTAATTTTGAGAAAGCACTTTTTCATGACAATAGTTACTCTTGGAGAATTTGTCAATTCCTCGCAAGAGGCAGTACCCGTGAAAAGACTTTAGATGGCATAGGCAGGGATCGAACCCAAGACCTCTAGCATGACAGTCCAACACACTAACCATCATGCCACGGGTACCACTCATCATCAAAGACCTTACTAATTTCAAAAAGGCTCCGAAAGAGCGGAGAACACCAGCATATGCATCGGGACGTCTTTCAAAGCTAGAAGATCTAGCTACGTCGAAATCCTATCACGAGGCAATCATTGGTGGTGGTATGCTGGAAGAATATTTAAAAAAGGATGAATTATTAGTGGTCTATGATCAAATGTATGATATTTACCTCGAATATAGGGCAGAATTGGTAGAGGCGATGGAAAAATCGAAAACACTTATCGCAGGTGATGTCCTAATGGGTGCTCCGCCCCCTCATTCTTCTGCATCGTCCTCACATTCGGCGATTCGTCTCCCGAGGATTGATCTGCCCAAATTCGACGGATCTTACACAAACTGGCGTGCTTTTCAAATTTCAAGCTCTCGTCCATAAAAACGCGACCCTGGAGGACATCGACAAATTGCATTTCCTACAAACGTGTTTAATAGGTGATGCACATCGTTTTATGCAAAACATTGCTGTTGAGTCTGCAAGTTATGAAAAGGCATGGGAACTTTTGGAAGAGCGCTACAATCATAAACGCATTCTGGTGCACATCCAAATGCAATCGCTTTTTGGTCAACCCTCATTGACGCGAGAAACGGCATCTGGTCTCAAGGAGCTCTTGTATACAATAAGAGAATGTCTTCTCGCTCTTGAAAATTTGGAGGTTCCGATTTCTTCGTGGGATACGGTTTTGATATGGTTCCTTGTACAAAAGCTTCCTAGTACAAGTCAAAAATTATGGGAGGAAAAATTAGGGAATAGCAAGGACTTACCGAAATTTGATGCGTTTTCCGAATTTTTAGAGACACGATTCCGTACGCTTGAAGTTATGGGCCAACAAGAGCTAGCTACGCCCACCAGGCGCAAAGAAGAGTCATCTGTTAATTCAAGGCCACGCTTTCAACCATCGACTTCAAAGGTTTTACATACAAAGCATGTTGTAAAGCATCAACCTCAGAAAATTCCAAAGCACTTTCAAACTAGCCAAGTTCTTTGCAAATTGTGCAACCACAACAAGCACTCCCTTAGAAAATGCCAGCAATTTTTGGCAATGGACATTGTCAAACGCCGAGAAGTAGTCCGGGGAATCCATGTTTGTGAAAATTGTCTGACATATGGGCATTCTCTCCAGGAATGCCAGAGTTTGAGTCGGTGCTATTTCTGTCAACAGAAACATCACTCACTCCTGCATTTGCAGCACCATAATAACTCTTTTCAACCTCAACAACCAGGTTCTGAACATCAGACCCAAGTCGGAACATCAAGCCAAGGTATGCCGTCTCAACCGAGAGTTACCGGTTCTAGTTCTAACACATTTCAGGCCTCAGTGAACCCGAATGCGCCTGAGTTCCAACCAGCTGTTCGTCAACAAACTCAAAACTACCACGCGTCGCACGGTGATCGTGCCCAAACACACCAGGTGCTCTTAGCTACAGCAGTTGTCAAAGCGCGAGCCACAGATGGAAGAATTCGTTTACTACGTGCCCTGGTTGATACAGGGTCAGAAACGTCTTTCATAACAGAAGCTGCTGCTCGTCTGCTGAAGTTGGAAAGGCGACGTGCCATTGTTGAGGTATCGGGGTTGGGGTTGGTCAGCAGCGGCACAACACAGCATACCGTCGAAGTGCATTTTGCTTCTCGCCATTCGACGTTTGAAACTGCCACACAGGCATTGGTTTTTAAGTCGCTGACTGGGCATCTCCCGGCCCAACGAGTGGTACCCAACAGTTGGAATCACCTCAAGGGTCTTACGTTAGCAGATCCCCATCTCTACGAGCCCGCTCCTATCGATTTATTGTTTGGAAGTGATGTTTGCGCCCAAATACTGCTACCGGAAATAAGAAGGTCTCCGGATAACAATGGACCGATAGCGCAAAATACGCATTTAGGGTGGTACGTGTTAGGGAAAGTTCCAGAGGAACTTCCCCGGCAAATTCGAAGTTTCGTGCAGGTTACCGACCTCGGAATTCAGCTACAGAAGTTTTGGGAGATGGAAGAAACGCCGTTCCAGACCCATGAAACCCTAGACAACATTGCTTGTGAAGAACATTTTGAGAGGAATACGACACGTTTACCAGACGGGCGTTACCAAGTCAGCTTACCGTTCAAAGAAGGCCTTCCAGCGATGGGATCCAGCCGTCAAGGAGCTACTCGACGATTTCTCCATCTCGAGAAAAGACTTGCTGCAGATCCTAAACTTTGTGAGGACTATTCAAAGTGCATAAATGAGTACATCAAACTCAAACACATGGAAGAAATAGATGAAGATGACACGGTTTTGGCGACCCCTTACCATTATTTTCTTCCGCACCATGCAGTTTTTAAGGAAGCGAGTTCCACAACAAAGCTGAGAGTAGTGTTTGACGCAGCTTCTAAAGCTTCGGATGGGAAATCCCTCAACGAACATCTTCTTGTAGGTCCAAAATTGCAGACCAATATCATTGATCTTGTTCTCAGATGGCGTACTCATCGAGTTACTTTTACGGCAGACATTGAAAAGATGTACCGTCAAATTATGGTTAGTTTCCCAGACCGATACTTTCAGCTAATTTTGTGGAGGGAACAGAAATCTTCGCCGATTAAAGTCTTCAAAATGAACACTGTCACGTTTGGTACAGCGAGCGCACCATATCTTGCGATTAAGGTTTTGAAGATGAAAGTCAGAATTTTCCCGAAGGGGCGAAGGTTGTCCGTGAGGACATGTACGTTGATGATCTGATCAGTGGAGCAGATTCCATCGAAGAAGCCAAGAGGAAACAACATGAAGCCAAGCAGCTCTTAGCGTCTGCGGGATTCAACCTGAGGAAATGGACGAGTAACTCCAAGGCTCTCCTGGAAGACATCGCTGCTGAGGATCGAGAACTCGATTTTGAACTCCCGTTTAACACCTCAAATCATGTCAAGACACTCGGCATCAAGTGGTTTCCACTTGACGACTACTTTTCGTTTCAAAATCTGCAAGTTTCACCAGAAGACATCACAAAGCGGTCAATGTTGTCCACCATCGCTAAGCTGTTCGACCCACTCGGGTGGATATCACCCTGCATCATCACGGCGAAACTAATGATGCAACGCCTCTGGGAGCATGGTTGTGATTGGGACGATCCAATTCCTACTCCCTTAAAGACGGAATGGGAAGCTTTTCAACGCGAACTTCCACTCATCGAACGACTGCGAATTCCGAGATGGATCGCGAAAAGCCCATCTAATAAGGCTGTCCAACTTCACGGATTCTGTGACGCCTCCATGAAAGCTTTCGGTGCAGTAGTCTACATTCGGGTCTTAGACACGGACAATCGAATCCTTACCAGCCTGCTTCTCTCAAAAACAAAAGTAGCACCAAGTCAGCGAACCATCACGCTGCCTCGCCTGGAACTCTGTGGAGCTGTTCTTCTGTCGCAGCTACTTAGTTACACCAAGGATATCTTGGCCATTCCCGATGTCGATATCTACGCGTGGACTGATTCGATGATAGCGTTGGCATGGATACAAGCGTCACCAGCAAAATGGACCACATTCGTATCCAATCGTGTATCCGAAATTCAGCGGCTTATACAGATCGACAGCTGGGGTCATGTTGCAACATTGCATAACCCAGCCGATCTAGCGTCTCGAGGTGTATTTCCGGCTGAACTGGAGTCATTGGATATGTGGTGGAATGGACCTGAATTTTTAACGCGACAATGGGAATTCGATGCTCCGCATCAACTCATCGACAACGACACTGAAGAAGAAAAGAAGGATAAAAGTAAAGTGAATGTTTTAAGTATCAATATCACTCATGGCGATAAAATCTTGCAGGCTATTCACGACTCTTCCAGGTTGCTCAAATTACTTAGAGTCGTCGCCACCTGTCGTCGTTTCACAATATAATGTCGACCTAAGCTTGGTCCTATCACAGGTCCAATCAATCCTAAAGAATTAGATGCAGCACATCAAATAGTGGTCAAGGCAGCACAGAAGGAGATGTTTGGAGATGAGATTCAACAAATTCTTGGAAATGCCAAAATTCCAAAGAATTTACTTTCGTTAAACGCATTTCTTGATTCTGACGGAATCTTACGAGTCGGGGGACGTTTAGCAAACTCCCTCCTTTCCTACGATGCCCAACATCCGATACTGTTGCAGAGCAACCACCATTTTACGAGTCTGGTTGTAAGAGATGCTCACAAGCAAACTCTACACGGCGGAATCCAGCAAATGATTAATTACATCCGACAACGATATTGGATAGGACAGATTCGGCGAAGCGTCAAGCACCAGTTGCATAAATGCCCTTCTTGCTACCGGCAAAAGGCATCTGAAATGCAACAACTGATGGGAAACTTACCTGCCGCTCGAGTACGCATATCGCGACCATTTAGTCACACCGGTGTTGACTATGCGGGACCAATCGAGATAAAAGCCTGGAAAGCCCGTGGAGCAAAAATACTAAAAGGCTATTTCGCAGTATTTATCTGTTTGGCAACCAAAGCCATTCATCTCGAAGCAGTATCAGACTTAACCACCCAAGCATTTTTAGCAGCATTCAAACGGTTCACTGCCAGAAGAGGAATTTGTAAGCAGATCTATAGCGACTGCGGAACTAATTTCATCGGTGCCAATAATGAACTGGCAAAAACGATGAAAGAAGCACAACACGACTGGAAGCAGGTAGCAGAACTATTGGCAAATCGCGGTACAGATTGGCATTTCATTCCCATAGCTTCTCCCCATTTCGGTGGCCTATGGGAAGCGGGTGTGAAGTCTGTCAAGTACCATCTCAAACGAGTCATTGGAATTGAGAGGCTTACCTTCGAGGAGCTCGCGACGCTTCTAGCACAAGTAGAAGCTTGTCTGAATTCGAGACCTCTATGCCCACTAACCGATAGCATCGATGATTTGAACGCACTAACTCCAGCACATTTCTTAGTCGGAGAATCTTTGCATGCAGTACCACAAGGTGAAACAGAAACAAACATTACACATAAAGATCGCTGGAAACGAGTTCAGGCATTATCTGAAGTATTTTGGAGACGATGGAATTCTGAATACTTATCTCGGCTTCAACAACGCCCAAAATGGACAAAAATACAAGTAAAGCCGAAGATAGGAGATTTGGTTGAATGATGAACGACTTTCACCAACACATTGGAATATGGCGCGAATAGAACAAACCCACAGCGGGTCAGACGGTTTGGTACGCGTTGTCACGCTCCGCACCAAGTCTGGGCAGTTTAAACGACCGATTACTAAAATTTGCCTTTTACCTTCAAACAAAACCACGGAACAAACGAGTCTAATATAAATCATATTTAAAACCGTCAGAATCATATAAAATCATCACATCAAAACATAAAATTAAAAACAAAAACAAAAAAAAGAGATCGTAAACAAACCACATCAAACAAAACACCAATTCAATTCTGAAAATTTTAATTTATTCAAAACTATAATATCAGTAACTTGATCTTAAAATTATAAACTATAAATAAGGCTGCAACAAATAAACAATATAATTTAACAAAATTAAAACAATTTGATTCAAAATATTTCAATTTGACTTAAAACAAGATGGCTTATTTCAAATTCTTAATCTAAATTCATCGCTAAAATGGTAATGTCCGCAGCCAAAACATCAAACTTAATTCCACAATTCAGCTTCAGCACGTTAAACGTCAGATCTAATTCACTAGATTCAAAACAAAGCAAATAAAATCACAACTCATAATTAAGAACACATACCTACAATTATTCATTTCACCGAAATTAAATACTAATTCACTTAATTCAAAGTTTCAAAACACCGATATAATATTAAAATACTTAATGCAACATTTCGATTAAAACATCAATAAATATTTCCAACAAAACAAAATATATTTCAATAATTTATGAAATCAAATAATCGCATTTGCTAAATGTTAAAAGCACTTCACAGTCACCACCAAATTAAAATTATTTAAATAAAACACAATTTCTACGAATTTAAAATTTGCAACACAAACACTCAACTCAAGATAAAATTCAACAAAATTATAACGAGTAAAACCATACAACCGATACACGGCACCCCCCGATCAAAATATGTCTGCTTAAAACAAATTACAAAAAAAATAATAAAATTCTAATCATAACAATACGCGAGAACATACGACCGATGCACGACCCCACTCGTTCAAAGTTATGCACATAATTTCTTAAGCCAAAATCAAAACAAACAATTATGCGCACAATTCTCAATTATATACATATGTACATACATACCGGCTTTTGCAAATAAAAACGGTTAAAATAAAATCGAAAGACTTACGAACTTATATGTAGGTAATTACATATGTACATATGTATATGGAAGCACAAAACTGCGTTATTAAATTTTAAATAAAATTATAATGAATACACATAATAAAAGGAACTCACCCATTGTTTTAACTAAACAACACAACATAATCATATAGGTACCTATGTACTAGGGTGGAGCGAAATTTTTTTTTTCAATTTTTTTTGTTTCCTGTACTCAAAATGTTTGACCCATGGTCTTAAATGTATAAATTCTAAATTTCAGCTTTCTACGTCAACATCTTCAGGTGGCGCGCTAGAATAGAACTTTGAAGTATAAGCAAAAAAAGGCATTTCAAAACGGTGGAAATAAAATGCACTAAAATATTTTTTTTTTTTTTATTAATTATATGTACTTTAAAAATAGATAAAAGAACAATAATTGAAATCTGAAATAAATTTAATTGCTTCCAGCAGAAGTTGTTGGGCCTCCGGTACGGTTGAAATATTGCGATTTTGTTTCAAAAAACGGTAGTTCTTGCCTGGATTTGATCTTTGCTCTAATGTAGCCATCTCGTGCCTCCTGTCCACAAACAGATAATGAGGCTTCTGTAACAAGCTTAACGCAACGTTCTACTGCTTGAGTGTGACAAGGCAACTTCTGCAAAAACATTAAATTGTCCTTTGAAGAAATCATGTTCGATATTTCTGTATCGCTGTATTTCATTGTCATTGGTGGTTCGGTTACTTTTTCCTTCGACCAGTCTATTAATTCGTAGTAATTAGATGCATCTATTTGTAGCTTAGGAAGTTGAAACTGACGAACTTCATTGCCGTTTCTAAGTTGTCTTGCCTTTATTAATCTTCGGAGAGCTAGTTCTCTTATGTGTGATTGGTCATCTTGCAACATAGCTAGCAACAAATTTTCTGGGTGTACGAAGAATGAATTTCTTTGTATAGTTCTTATAACTATGTTCTTAAGGTCATCCCGCAAGTACAATGATCTTTTTAGCATGTTGAAAATGTGAAGCGGACCATTTTTACATGATGGCTTTGTTTTTATGTCAAACCACGTTGGAGCGTAGACTTTCACAATAAATATGACAAGTTCTTTGAGGTTGTCTGAAGGATTTTCTGTGCCAACATATAATCGAAGAATCCTGTTTGCAGAAGTTAGCCATCGGGAATGTGCCAGCTTTCCTGGATCCTTGCTAGCTAAAGCGGGCAAAATTGAACCTCTAGAAATAGCTAAGCACATTTGATGCAAATATTTTTGATCTGTGCTTAAGGAGTCAGCATCCACATCCGGAAGTGCTGCATTTACTGCTTCAAAATTCACTACTTTGAAGCTAAGACACTTTTCAAGCATTTTCCCAATGCTTCCAGAAAAACTATTAGGGCCGGTGGTGGTTCCATCGAGACTTGCAAACAGATGACGAAGCGGTAGCTCATTTGCATGTAATAAGCACACAAACCATTGTAAAGGACGACCGAAATGTTTTTCTAACAATGCAATGACTCCGTTCTTATGTCCTGTATTTACGGCAGTGCCATCACACCCAATTGCTACCAAAGACGTACGAAGTTCAAAATTTGTTTCTAGAAAGTCAACTATACTTCTTTCAATAGTAACTGCTTTTCCCGAATCAATTGAAAGGTGTCCTATGTATTCTGAATCTGGCTCCGATATAAGTGATATATGTTCTTCAGTAACAGTCTTTCGATGTAAAATGTTGTCAGTCTTAGCGATGAATAATGTTTTGTCCTTACGGCCGTCAAAATAAAGTGAGGATATAGGTTTTCTTAAACCTGCAGCTTCACATTGTAAACCTACACGGACTTTTTGACGCTCTCGTCGTAATTTACTCCGATCTATCACTTTCGATGAATTTTCACTACTTATGACGTTTAAATCCAACATAGCAGCGTTTACTATGATAGCAGCCGATCTATCTGAAACCCCAGTTCTATCGCAAGCTGTAGCCAAATTCTTTAGTTTTTTTCTCATTTGAAGCGTTTCTTTCTTTTGTTTGCAGGGTTTTAAGGGGCAAAATTCCTTGACTTCAGTTTCAGTAGAAGTACTGTCAGACAAATTTTCCACAACTGCATCAGTACTAGAAGTGCTACTGGTTGGAGTATCGGCCGTAGTTTTTAAAAATTCTTGATATTTTCGTTTCCTAAGATCCTTACGATGCAAAGACTTGGTTGCCACCTGATCAACAGATCCAATATACATTTTACGAGCATTTCGTTGATCTTTTAAGAAGGGTTCTTCTCCAATGGGTATTTTTGTCTCACATTTACACAATCCTCTTGAAATACATTTACATGTTGCAATATCAAACAACTTTTGCAGAGAATCTTGATAAAACTCTTGCTTTTTTGTTTCACTGCGTAGTTTCTTCGTACTTTTATACTTATTATAATACGAAATCAACCTTGCAACAACTTGTTGATGACTGATGGTAGGAAGTGATGCTTTATTCCATATACTTTCGACGTCATTGGAAACTATTTCACTTACCTCCTTGATTGAAGGGTCTTTTCCATTATGCAATGCAATTAAATCGTTTCTAATCCACAAATAATGTTTAATTATATCACAATAAGTTGGCAACAAATTATTATTCAGTTTTTGTGAATCACCAAAAAGAGGACAACGCGTATTTTTACGAGTCTTAGGCATTTTAATAAGTCAGTAGCAAACGAATTTATTACTAAAAGAATGGATGTCAAAGTAATGTTTATAAAAGTGGTGAAACGAATTAACTTAGTTAGTTAAAGGTTTAAATATAAAAATAGTTTAATACGCACAATTACACTTCATAGAAAGCGATTCTGACACATTACTTTAAAAAGAACATTAAAAACTACTCTGAATCGAATGAAGAATAAGATTGTAGATCTTAAATTTATTTTGAATTCAATTAATTTGCGGCAACTGAAAGAAAAATCATAGGTTCCTGATTTAAAATAACTCTGAATAGAGCGAAGAACTTTTTAAAATTAGGTATTAATTTTTTTTAAATTAAAGTCATCTGCGCCACCTGAAGATAAAGTCACAGCTTCCTGATTTTTTGCATAACTGATGTCCTAATAAAGGGTCACCAGTTAACAATACAGGAACAAAAAAAATTTTGATTTTTTTTTTTTTTGCCATTTTCGCTCCACCCTACTATGTACCTATTATTTAATTCAACCGCACTTGAATTATATTGCTAAAATTGATGTAACGCATCAAAAATGAAACCACCGTTTTCTTAAATTAATTAAACTAAATAAATTAATCACATTCATAACAATAAATAACAAAATTTAAACTATATCAAATTAAAAACAAACGGAAAGCAACCCGACCGGCACACGAAACACGATATTAAATATATTAAAGAAATAAAATCCCATTCAATTGAATGAGACAAAAAAAAAACAAAATCAACAATCAGCGGTACTTTCACTACACATACTACGTTTATGTTATGATAGAATATTTGTTGCTCTTGGTTTCGTTTACTTACTGTACTTGTTGTTTTTTTATAATTCCTTTTCTAAAAATATTCTCTCTCGTTACATGTTCAATGGAGTTGGGTTAAAATCAGCGAAAACCAAAAGATGTCGATAGTGCAGCGCAAAAGGGTTATACCAAACTATCAAAACAATGGCGGGGAGAATGTGCGAATGTAAATAATTCGCGCAAATGCAAACAGAACTTTAAAATATTCGAACATTCATTCAGTTTTTAAATTCATTTAGTTCATTTTTAATAATAATAAATACGTTCCACAAATTGTTAAATAAGATAAAAATGTCATTTGAATGTCAAGATTATATAAAGAAATTAATGGATTGTATATATTTTGTATTGTACACTAGGTCATATGATAAATTAAAGATTATTCTAATTACAAGTTTGAACAAGATAACGTCTTTTCTTTGGAACATTTTCAACCGGCATAATTTCTAAAACTTTGTTAAGTTTCTAGTCGAGAACACCAAGTTAAAAACAAATATGTCGGCATCCAACCACTGGGATGATAGACAGATAAATACGATCAGGTGCGAAGTGGTATTTATCCATTAATTCTGTCAACAGCTCAACAGTTGGAATGCAAGTTCACGCAAATCCTTGATAGTTATGGGGAACAAACAGCTTTCGAGCTGAATTATATGTTCAGATAAATTATTTTCTTGCTCTTTTGTAAACACGGTTTTAATTGTTCCAAGAGAGCACTTTTTTGCGCAGTTTTCAAGGGTGATAGATTTGTCGACAACTTTCTTATATCTGTCCCTTAGAGTGCTCTTAGGGACATTAAAGGTCTGACAAGCTTTTTTAAACCCCATCTCATTTTTAAGAACGGCATCAAGTGCAGATTTCATTTCCGATTCTTGTCAAGACTGCCGCGTTGTTTTCCGAATGGAATTTCCTACCATATTAGACTAAAAAACATAAAAAAAAGACAGAAATTAGGAAAAGATAAACCCGTCAGCTACTGAAAACATTGGGAGCAAGACCGCATAGGGGCATGACCGCCCATATGCGGTTTTGCCCCATTCGGATCCTACCTTAACTTATTGAATTTCTAGTTGAATTCTTTACTTTTCAACTTTTTTTCACAATAAATGATGTTGAAAATGCACTTTCTAAATACTAAAGAGAAAAAGTTAATAATTTTGAGTAGTTTACTGATAATAATAAACATTACATTGCACCCGAACGATAACGAACTGACGAAAAATCACAGAAAGTACCGTAACTTCTCATCTTCTCAACCGAGCTATCTCATACTGTCAGACATGATCGATCATACCAAGAGACACATGTTTTGTTAAAAAAGTGTTGCCATTTCATACAATAGTACAAAAACGGTCTTGCCCCCATATGCGGTCTTGCCCCCAATTCCCCTAATAGTTTATTTAAGAGTCTTTAGCAGGAATTGTATTTGTATTTTGTATAGTCTTTATTCAATTATTAAGAAAAAATTACAATAATTACTTATAGCTAGTAATAATAACAACAAAATTAAATAAATAAGTGAAATTTTTGTTTTGAAAAAAAAGAGTTAAATGTCACATCAAAGAAAATTAAAAACTTCAGTGAAAATCAAAAATTAAGTATTAAGTGGGCGAACCTATTAATGACTTAAAATCTAATATTCTTATATAGGTAGATATATGCATATATTTATTTTTTGTACTTCAAAGAAATTATGTACATATTAATTAATTCATTTATTTGAAAATTCAAGACAAAAAGATACAATGAACTATAAACCAATGAAAAACCATTTATATAAAAAGAAAAATATCAGGTTAACAAATAAATAATTATTGGCAGCTTAACTTTATTTTGCTCGTTTTTAAATTCAAAAAGCCAAATTTTTACTTTTCTTAAGAAAATAGGCAACGATCTGATGGATCGTATATCGGCAGGAAGCTTATTGAATAACTTTAATGCGACAACAGAGAAGGAGTTTCTGAAATGAGTGGTTCGATAAGAAGGAATACAAACGACAGAACTAGAGACGCTACGAAGATTCTGAAAATCATTGATTGGGTTTTGTAAGTAGCCATTTCTTAAAAAGAAAAGTTTCAATACTTTAAAATAGAAAAGATGTTTTATCGGCAGAATTTATAATTTTATGAAAAGTTCAAATGAATTGTCAAAACGGTTGCTCCTACAAATTTTTCTTTTAACGTACTTTTGCAGGACAGAAATAGGCTGAATTTTTGAATGGTACGCACTACCAAAAACTTAACCCATACTCTAATTTAGAGTGAAAATTTCCAAAATAAACCATACGCAAAGTTTTACTATCTAAGAATTTTTCAAGGTGATACATGGCACGAAGAGATGACTGAAGATACTGTTTCAGTTTCAAAATGTGATCAGACCAGCTCGTATTTTGATCAAAAAGGATACCGATTTATCTAAATTGACCAACGACATCAATCTTGAAGCAAGACGCAAGTATATTCAGAATTGAACCAAATTTTTGAGCTAGCAGGATCGGATATACAAGTAAAATCACAATGTCGTTCAAAATTAGAAACATGAAAAACAACATCCAGATCAGAACATTCACGGGAACTCAAACTAAAGTACATAAGTTTGGTTTTATTACTGACAGTTAGCTTATGACATCAGGCAAATCATTTTCGTAAAGTATTAACATCATTATTAATATCTGCAATTAAATTGAGAGGGTTATCTGAAACATATGCAATACCCAAATCATCAGCAAAAGCTTTCACTTTACCAGAAAAACTTTGATAAAAAAGAGAGTTTATGTAAACAAAAAATAAAATAGGTCCACGGACAGATCCTTTTGGAACCCCTAGGTTAAAAAAATTACTCGCACTTAAGCTTTCACCAATTTTAACCTTTTGCAATCTATTCTTTAGATATGACCAACTAAGGATGAAGCCACGAAATACCGCTCTAAACAATTTGTCCAAAAGAACATTGTGGTCCACCATGTCAAATGCCCCCGTTATGTCTACAAATAGACCGGAGCATGATTTTTTGTCAACTTAACCTTTGTTGATTAATGAGCAAAAAGCCATGACTGCATCTTCAGTTGACAGACCATCCCTGAACCCAAATTGATCAGGACTAAAAAAACTTAATGCAGCATACGACTCTTCATTGATTTTTCGAAAACCTTAGAGATTGAAGATAGTAAAGAAATAGGTCTATAATAATTTTTTTCCTTTCTACTGCCCTTTTTATAAAAAGGAATTACGCCGGCAACCTTTAATTTGTCTGGAAAGATACCAGTGGTTACACTTAAATTGAAAACATAAGACAAAACATCAACAACATTTATAGCTATCTTTTTAAGAGTTATATTACTTATGCCATCTTCACCACATGAATTAGAGTTGTCTAATTTTTTATGATCTTTAAGATTTCAAGACTAGTTATTTGGTCAAAAACAAAGCTCCTAAAATAAGAAGTGTTTCCATTTAAAGCAAAGGAATCACACAAAGTATTATTAGCAGAAAGAGAAGACATACTTCCAATGGAACAAAAGAAATTGTTAAATATATTTGCAATCATTGTAGGATCTATCAAATCAATACCCCCATCATTTAGAACGATTGGAACCGGAACTGTTGAGTTTTAAGAGTTAATGATGCTATTAATCACTTTCCATTCTTTTCTTGGGTTGCCAAGAAATTCTTGAACATTATTAAAATAATATCGATTACGACGTACTTTAATTTCCTTATTAACTTCTTTACTTAATTTTATAAATCGATTTTTTAATGTAGAATTTAGTGGATGCTTTAAACATTTTGATCGCAGCTTATTTTTAAGTTTTACTTTTTTCAAAAGGTAATTGCTTCCCAGGGTTTAAGTCTGACATTCGATTTTCTTTGGATAACTACACGACGACAATATTCTATATGGCCTTTCAAGCGCATTATAAACGAGTCGTAGGCTAAAAACGCATTTTCTTTACAGTAAACAGATTCCCAGGACTCAAACCTGAGGGCATTATTAAGAAGATCAAACCTTTTTTTCTTGTAGGAAGAATTAAGGGAGTTTGTAGTATATCTCTTGGTAGTTAGTAGTTACATTACCTAGCAAAATTGCAATCATACAGTGATCTGTAATATTAAGATCAAAATTGATACCATAACACTGATTAAGGGAATTACTTTTAAGTCGAACTAAAACATGATCTAAACAAGTACCAGAGTTAGGACGAGTTATATCGTTTATGAAAGACGTAAGACCGTATTGAGCCGATAAGGCAAAGTAGGAATCAGAAATAGAGTTTGAAACCAAAATATCAATATTGACATCACCTAAAATAACTAAATTCTCAGCCTTTTCAGTAATTAAATAATTTCCTAACTCTTTGAAGAACAAAAGACTTACAGATTGAAGTTGTTTCAATACATCAGCGCTTGACCAACTGAGACAGGTAACCTCAAATTCTAAATTGTCACGAATAAATACACCAACACCACCAGCCGAATAAGATTAATTTGTAGAACAACAAAAATTATAACCAGTTATAGAATAATCATCACTTTCACTGGAAAAATCCATATCTCACTTACAAATATTTAAAAGATCTGGCAAGTAAACAAATGCTTCCAAATTACACACAAGCAAATCAAAGTTTTGTCTCAAACTTCTAATGTTTTGGTGCACAGCAAAAAAAGATTGCAAAGCGTTGCTAGACCAAAAGAACTCTCCCTTTATCTACTTTTTTCATTAAAATTTGACAATATTGAAACCATAAATATTTATAATTGCGCTCGGTTTTAATTTTTTTTTGCTTGCATATACAAAGCTCCAGTGAAACATTCGTTTATATAAATATTACTATTACAAAAAGTGATGAATTCAGCTTCTTAACTGCAGACCTCTTGTTCTTCATTACTTTTTTTTCATATCTTTTGTAGAAAATATACACGAATAACATTGTTTTTGTTCTCTTCAGGATCACTGCTAGACTCGGAGGCACTGCTTAAGGAAGAACGTTTGAAATAACACTGTTGAATATCATCCGAAGAGATTGTCAAATTTAGAGCACTGTCAAATATTGTTTGCTCACACTCTATAGCATTATTGGTGTTTACTCCAGGTACTGCTCTCTAGTTTAATCGACTCTAGATTGTAAACCTTCTCTTTTAGTTTTTTGTTTTCCTCGTTGTGAATTTCTTCTCCTATAAAATAAGAACCTTTCAAAACATGACTAAAAGACACAAATTTAGGTTTAGAAGCATATGTACTGAATTTTCATTTAAGGAACAGTGTTAAATTTCAGCTTTTGTTAAATTGGCTAATAATGAATCAAGCATTTTTTAAGTCCACACTAGCTTTTGTAATCGTTTCAATTACGTAGTTGAATTTTGCAATTATTCGACGTTTAAAGATTTTATGAATCTAGTTTTTTCTATAAATCCCAGAAATCGTTAAATTGAAAAAAGGACGCATTTTATGGGCCGATGTTGATTTTGAATAACACACAAATTGTTTAAGAATTTAGGGTTATTTCCTTTTATTATGATAAAATTGAATTATGTATGGAGAAAAATATTCTATGCCGTTAGTATAATATTACAAAAATAACCAAAACAATATCCGCAGTATAAATACTACCGATAAAAGTTAAAGAAGAATTTTACTGCGGATGACATTTATACGAGTCTCGAATGGATCTTATGTAATTTCGATCTTAAATGTTGGAACGATTGATATTGCATTTGTATCTCGATGGCTGTGTTCGTTGAGTAGTTGTGCATTTGGAATTATGTGTTTTCTATTGGGGAAACAAATCAATCTGTTACTGTTGATATTATTTAGTTTTGTCAATGAAAATGGACTAACTGAGCTAATTTTGCAAGATAAAACAATAGAAAAGATAATTAAGGTTTTCATATGTTTCCACCAAAGGTTTATCTCAGTTGAGATTAAATAAATCTTATGGTGTTTCCACCGGAGAAGAAGATTTAAAAATGGTTAAGTATGGCAGCACTTTCTAAAATGCAAATGGCGGTTCGATGTGTGAAGTGCAAGTGAATGAAAAACTTATTAGTCCAGCACCATATAAGAATATGCTACCTACTCCATATGCATTTTTTTTAAATCTGAGTAAATCAAAACTATATTTTAGTACACAAAAATGGAAATAAACAGATCATAATGCATTTTCTGTAAGACCACACAGGTTTTTCTTCGCAAATTTTCACACGACTCTGATCCCCGACCAGAATCGGGGATCAAGCTCGCTTCAACACCACATGTCAATGTAGCAGTTCACGAACAAACCCCCTCCTTGAAGCAATTGTTAAATGAATTTTTTTTTTCTAAACATTTCTTCTTGAAAATTGTGAATTTTATTAGTTTTAGTTAGTTTTTTTGCTAAGTTAATTTTAACTTTTGATTTTTACAAAACTTTCTTCTATTTGTGTTTTTTTTTTAATTGTTATTCTGACAGATCTGCTTTCAGTTGGACCGATATTTAAATACAAAAATCTGGCTACTGCGGATCTTTTTGCTGGCAATTTCTCACTGTACTATGTATGGAATACCAAAAAACGCGCTAAATTTTGTGTGAAGTTTGGAATACTTATAAAGCAAAATTAAGAAACCAAATACGAAGAATTTTAAATTAATATAATAAGATTCTTCTTTATATGACAAGACCGACCCATTTTGTTAGTAGAAATTAGAATTGCCTTTTTGGAATAAGTAAATAGGCTACCAAAATCTCATTGAGGCTATGCGAGTAACTAATGTTACAAAAACCGAATTTTTGACATATGTACATACGAGTAAGCTTTGTTAAACTTTTATATAATTGTGCCCTTACACTTTCTTTACCTTAAGTCCTCTAATTATTAATAAATTCCATAAAGATTGGTAAGATGGCTCTCCATAATTTTCAGTTATTGTAATGCCTATCTTTCAAAGTATGTACGTTAAAAATTCGTCTCCGTCCAGTTTTAAAATTTTATAATTTTAATCGTAATCGAAAAATCGCTATGTGTGAAAGCTGATTAAGAACTTAGCATTTTTTTTTGCAGTGTGTTGAAAGATAACAACCCTGTTTATTCTATAGCTCCTGAAAAAGTACAACAAAATCTTATTTTAAAGGCCTTTCATAAAACGATGGCATTGGGTCCAAAATCGTGAGATTTAAAACATTACTTTGAAAATCTTTAAATCTATTCAATTTAAACTAATTAACTATATCTAAGCCTTTTTTCTAATGTATGCAAACACTCGCCAATATATCCTGAACATGGTCCACTGGTCATGGTCATATACGAGGACACAACCCGATCTATCATCCTTCGAATGGTGGACCAACCATCGCTTGTCATTCAAACAATAGATCTTATGTGAAAAGCCATTCAAATCGCATACACGCGACCAGCTCAGAGATTAAGAGAGACCATAAACTGCTCTTTTCTAAGCGATTTTCAATTTCAATCAAAATTGTAAAATATTCAAAAAAGAAAAAACTAAAGTAAAACGTATACGACATCGAAAATTGAAAAATCCCTTTTGAGAAGTAGTGACTTTGACATGGCATGAAATTTGAGACGAATCGCAAAAGGATGCTCATTTCATTTCGTCTACCAAAAATCCTACATGTGATGATTCTTCTTTGAGCGACATAACATATCAAAAATCCAAGCGGGTGGAAATAAAACAAATCAAAATCAAAAGAAAAATGGATTTTCAAAAATTTCCCGGTGGGTGATGTGATGTGATTCGCTGTTGAGTGCGTTTAAAATTGTGTAAAGCAGAGTTCAGTTGACTAGCTTTTCCTGTATGTTGTACCTTGTACTTTTTTAGACTTACAACGGTATTTTAGGTACTCGAAATTGACAAGGATATAAGCATAGCGAACAAGGGAGGGAGTACATCAACATCATACAGTGTTTTTATTTTCGAATGGGAAAATTTGTGCAATGCCATTGTTTGACATGTCACAATAGTTTTGATGAGTTCCGACAACCTGAACTAAACTGTATGATGGTTGCTTTTTCTAAAATCAGCGATTTAAATTCAATTTTTATGGGAAATTACATTTCTACATCATTAATGTTCGTTGTTCCTTTGCTATATTTTGTATTGCTTACATCACATCACTTTTTAGTTGTTGATGTAACATGTATCTGTTAACTTAACAATGGAAAAAAGATTGAAGGAAACTAAAAACTGAAATTGAGAAAAGTTTTCTAATCAACACAATACGAATAGATTTATCTCATGGGAAATTCAAAGCATCATCAAAAAGTGTAAGACTATAACAGAATTAAGTTTCCTGATTTTAAATCGAGATTTTTAACCCTTTTACGATATCCCATCCACACAGTTTTTAACACTTCATAGAATAGTGTTGGGGATTTTTATTTCATAAATTTGTGTATGCAGCTTTTCAAAAGTATTCTAATCAATCCGATTTCTCAAACTGAAGCTTTCAGAGATATCGATGTCAAGCAAGTTATCCTTTGCTTAAAAATTTATTTTTATCTAAAACTCTAATATATGAAGAAACGACTTAAAACAAAAAAAGAAGAGGCTAGGATACGACCCACACTGATGACTTCCCATCCCGTCTGTCGATTTGTCTTGCTTAAAAGTTTGTCTATATGTACTCGTATCAATTTTTACCAAATTTGCGAACTATTTTTTGAAGATTTTATTTTCAATGACAGAACGGACTGTTGGATTTCTACATAAAAATGACTGAATATCGAAAACAATATTTTCTGAGAAATAAAATAAGTTTAAAGCCAAAATTTCAAATTTTTAAAAAGGTATTTGAGTCGAAAATCAATTTTTACAAACTTTTGTTAGATTTTTTGTAGGTTTTTGATTTTTTGTACAAAAACCGTCAATTTTTTTTCAAAATTTTACTGAGTTTTAACAACAATATGTTTTGAAAGATAAAAGTAGATTTAAGCCGATGTCTACAATTTTTGATAAGGTATTTGATTTAAAAATCAATTTTTCCCAACTTTTATAAATTTTTTTAAAGGTTTTTATTTTTGTAAAAAAACCTGTAGATTCGATTTTTCGCAAAATTTTTCCTAATATTGAAAACCACATTTCTTATAAGTAAAAATTAATTAGAAGTTATTCTCTTAAATTTTTGAAAAGATATTTGAGTCGAAAATCAATTTTTACCAACTTTTATTAATTGTTTTTAGGTTTTAATTTTTTGTAAAAAAAACTGTCGATTAGATTTTTCTCAAAATTTTATCAGATGGCAAAACATTATTCTTCATTTGTTAAAATTGGTTTGCAGATGAAATCATATTTAAGTCGTAAAATTTTGGAGGTGACAAATTTTTTTTTTCAGTTTTTTTGATTTGTAAAAAAAACCGATAGATAATTTTTTTTCAAAAAATATATCTCGTGATATCACGTTACAATATATTATATAAAATTTAATTCAAGTCTCTAGCGTTTTTTTTTCGTAAGAAATTTAGAGTTAACCAAAATGTTCACCTTTTTTCGAACTGCTATGGTAAAAAAACCACCCACGCTATTTTCTTGAGAGCCCTTTATACATCTTTCTGCATTATTACTGAATAACAAATTTTATTTGAAGTCGATTTCTCTAGAATACGTCTAGTCTCGTGGCGTGCTTTCCTATTAGACAGTGTCCGGCTATGACACCTATTATCGAGCTTATATGCGATCTGCTTAGAGAGAGCAAGCACCTTGAACGTTTTAAATCCAGTGTTGGCCAGATGTTTTTTGTGACTTGGCACGTGGAGATGTTGTACCACCTGGTGCCTGCCCTCCTCGCAGCGTCTTGCATTAGCAACAGCTTACAAGTAGCGATTGGTATGCCAATACTTGCCAAACGTGGTAGGATGGGCTGTACTGTACCGTTCCTGGCGAGTTCATCTGCCTTACAGTTACCTGGAATGTCTCTATGGCCCGGCACCCAGCAAAGGTGAATATTAAACTGTTGTGCCATCTCCATTAGGGATGATCGACAGTTATGGACTGTTATAGAGTTTGTAGAGACAGAGTCCAGAGATTTGATAGCGGCCTGGCTGTCAGAGAAAATACGGATATCAGATGTTGATATCACGTTTGCTTTGAGCCTAGACAAGACTTCCTCAATCGCCAAAAGTTCCGCCTGGAACACGCTACAATGATTGGGAGGGCGGAATGAGAGACTTAATTTCAGCCGTTCAGAGTACACACCTCCACCAACCCCTTCTTTGGTTTTTGATCCATCTGTGTAAAAATGGATTGGCTCATCCTCCAAGAATGTCCTATCCTCCCAAAAAGATCTGGTAGGTATAGAAATCTGGAAGTTTCTGTCGAATTGTAGTTGGGGAATGGTGTAGTCTGTGTGCTTTGGAATTGATTCTAAGTACCTTAGAATTACGGAGTGGCCAATGTTGTTGTTAGTCCACTGCGACGAAGCATTGAGGCGAATAGCAGAGCTTGCAGCTATTTGTTTGCTAAATATGTCAAGAGGTGTAAGGTAGAGCAAGGTGTCCAGTGCTGCCGACGGGGTCGTGCGAAGCGATCCGCTTATACATAGGCAGGCTGAACGTTGGACTTTATTTAACTTATCCTATGGGAAGTTAATAAAATCTTAAAATATGAACAATTCACTCTTGGAAACCAAAATTCGGTATGATGAATATATTTTAGCAAGAAACATTTATAAAATTAACTTCGATTAGCTAAAGACTTCATTCAAAAATGATTGACACATCGGAAAATTCACAAAAATTATGGAAAAACATACAAAATCTAGATTCAAATAAGGACCATTGTGAAATAAAAATTGTAGCATTTAAGGAAAATATGTTATATGACGGTAAAGAAATAGCCAGTAAATTTAATAATAATTTTATTACAAGTGTTGAAGATATTATCGCGGAAATCCCAAAAACAACGTATTCTGATAAAATAATATCTCTAACACTAAATCTAAAAACATTTATATTGTATCTAGCTTTAAGTTTGCTTGAATAAATACAAATTATCTACCGGTCTAAATTATCTATCTGTTTTTAAATTTAAAACTATTAACAACATCGATATTATATTGATGTTTAAAATGTTTTTAGACGGTTTTAAAAAACTTGGCCCTATATTAAAAGCAATTTTCAATAAATCTATATTAACCGGTTGTTTTCAAAGCAAGTGGAAGGAAACGTTGGTAATACCTATCCAAAAGGTACAAATACAATTTTAAGTGAGGAATACAGACCAGTTAATATGCTTCCTATTGATGGAAAGGTCTTGGAAAAATTGTAGAAAAACAGTTTAGGAGTTAATAATGGTAGATAATAATTTCATTATGGATCAACAATCGGGTTTTCGAAAAGGACATTCGTGTGAAACTGCGTTAAATTGGGTGGTGTGAAATTATAAAAATGAGATGGAAAACAAAAATACTGTCATTGCGGTCTTTTTGGGTTTCAAGAGGGCCTTCGAGACTGTTGATCGTAAAATACTTCTTCAAAAGCTCTCAAAATATGAAATCAAAAAGAGGCTGGGATGCGACCCACACTGATAACTTCCCATCCAGTCTGTCGATTTGTCTTGCTTAAAAGTTTGTCTATATGTACTATTATCGATTTTACCAAATTTGCGTACTATTTTTTATAGATTTTAATTTTTATGAAAAAACGGACTGTTGGATTTTTATATAAAAACTACTGAATATCGAAAACAATGTTTTCTGTACCAAAATAAGTTTGCAGCCAATATTTTTAATTTTTCAAAAGCTATTTGAGTCGAAAGTAAATTTTTACCAAGTTTTAGTATTGTTTTTTTTTTAGAGTTTTAATTTTGTAGAAAACACTATCAATTCGGTTTTTTCAAAATTTTATCAAAAGTTGAGAAAAATATTTCTTACAAAATAAAATAAGTTTGAAGCCAATATTTTGAATTTTTGAAAAGCTATTTGAGTCGTAAGTAAATATTTACCAAGTTTTAGTATTGTTTTTTTTAGAGTTTTATTTTTTGTAAAAAAAACCGTCAATTCGATTTTCTTCAAAATTCTATCGAATGTTGAAAACAATATTTTCTATAAGATAAAATTAGTTTTAAGCCAATATTTTATAGATTTGAAAAGATATTTGAGTCGATAATCAATTTTTACCAACTTTTGTTAAATTTTTTTTAGGTATTTAATTTTTTGTACAAAAACTGTCAATTCGATTTTTTTCAAAATTTTACTAAATGTTAACAACAATATTTTTTGAAAGATAAAAGTAGGTAAAAGCCAATATCTACAATTTTTGAAAAGATATTTGAGACGAAAATCAATTTTTACCAACTTTTATAAAATTTTTTTAAGGTTTTTATTTTTTGTAAAAAAACTGTCAATTCGATTTTTCTCAAAATTTTACTGAATATTAACAACAATATTTTTTGAAAAATAAAAGTAGTAAAAAGCCAATATCTACAATTTTTGAAAAGATATTTGAGTCGAAAATCAATTTTTACCAACTTTTATTAATTTTTTTTTTTGGTTTTTATTTTTTGTAAAAAAAACTGTCAATTCGATTTTTCTCAAAATTTTATTGAATATTGAAAACAATATTTCTTATAAGATAAAATTAGTTTGAAGCCTAAATTTCAAGTTTTTGAAAAGATATTTGAATCCATATTCAATTTTTACCAACTTTTATTAATTTTTGTTCGGTTTTTAATTTTTTATAAAAAAACTGTCAATTCGATTTTGTTCAAAATTTTACTGAATATTAACAACAATACTTTTTGAAAGATTAAAGTAGTAAAAAGCCAATATCTACAATTTTTAAAAAGATATTTGCGTCGAAAATCAATTTTTACCAACTTTTATAAATTTTTTTTTTTAGGTTTTTATTTTTTGTAAAAAAACTGTCAATTCGATTTTTCTCAAAATTTTCTTAAATGTTGAAAACAATATTTTTTATAAGATAAAATAAGTTTGAAGCCTAAATTTCAAGTTTTTAAAAGATATTTGAATCGATATTTAATTTTTACGAACTTTGAGTAATGTTTTTTTTAGATTTTTAGTTTTTATAAAAAAACTGTTAATTCGATTTTTCTCAAAATTTTATCAGATTTTTAAAACATTATTCTCCGTTGCTCAAAATTGTTTTGGCGATGAAATCATATGTTAGTCGTTAAATTTAGGAGGTGACAAATTTTTTTTTCAGTTTTTTTGATTTAGAAAAAAAACCGTTAAATAGATTTTTTTCAAAAAATATATTTCTTTGAGATCACGTTACAGTCTATTATATAAAATTTAATTCAAGTCTCTAGCGTTTTTGGTTCGTAAGATATTAAGGGTTAACCAAAATTTTCACCTTTTTTTTTAACTGCTATGGTAAAAAACCACCCACGCAATTTTCTTGAGAGCCCTTTCTGCATCTTTCTGCTGTATTATCTGTATAACAAAATTTATTTGAAGTCGATATCTCTTCTGGTTCTTGAGCTATGGACGACGAAAAAAAACGTCGCGAACGTACGGACGTACGGACGTACGGACGTACGGACGTACGAACGTACGTACACACGCACGCACAGACATCTTTCTAAAAATCTTTTATGTCGACTCTAGGGACATTGAAACGTCGAGAAATATCAAAATTTTCAATTTGACAAATCGGACCCATTACAATAACTTCCTATGGGAAGTTAAAAATAATGACTTGAAATGCTTTGTTTAAATGTTCGAACACAGCTTACGTCGGTGAACAATAATGTGTCTGATGCGAATGAAGTGAAAACAGGTGTACCTCAGGGCTCGGTATTGGGTGTGTTCTTGTTCCTATTATATATAAATGATATAAACTTGGCAGTTAAATATTGTAAATTATGTATGTTTGCTGATCACGCCCATCTCTTTATTTCTTGGAAAGATATGCATGAATGTACGGTAAAATTAATAATGACTTGCGAAACATAAGTGAATGGCTGATTATTAATAAGTTAAAACTGAATGTGAAGAAAACAAAGTGGATGTGTATCAATGGTTGTGCGGAACTGAATGTTATACAAATTAATTGAGAAAATAAAGATCGTGTTGATCGATTTAAGTAGGAGTAGTAATTGACAATAAAATAAACCATAAAGCTAATAAGGAGTATGTTTGCAAGAAACTGTCTGTCGAAAAAAATATACTTTCTTGGCAGAATTAGGAAAAAAATGTCAATCAATACTGCAATTAAAATTTATGACTTGATTGTTAAGTACTTAAGCAATAATTTAGAATATTTCTGTGATTCCCAAGTTTATAATCTTAAAAGTGCTCAAAACTTAAGACTTGATAAGAAAGCAACCTATAGAGCGCAGAACACAATGATGTTTAAAGGAATCCAATTATATCATAATCTTCCTGTTGAAATTATTTCTTTCAATAATAATAATAATAATTTTCATTTAAAAAAAGAAGTAATTAAATATTTGAAATCGTATTATTAATAAAATCTGTTAAAATTTATTGAACCAAATGGCTTTTTAGCCAAATCACATGCTCTTTACACTCTTTAACCTTTTATTTATTTTTGGTCATTCATACTTCTGATAAAAAATAGCATTTGAACATTTTTGCGGGTATCAATGGTAGGTACGGGTATCATTCTAGCCTCTCTTCGTTTTTGGTTTCAATTTGTTGGAAACTCAATGTGTAGTAGAAATTAAATTCTTCTTTTATTAAAGGAGACCTCTTTCAATAACATACCTCGCACTCATACTTTTTCTCTATATAAGCAACTTAATTTATATTAATATATATACTTTCACCAATATACCAACATCCGATTAAGCCCCATCAAACTCTTGTTTCCTGTTAAGGTACATAAAATATTATGTTTGTTTATATCTTGTAATTCCATAAATTGAAATACCTGCACCATCAGTGGAAATAGGCAATAACCGTACATAATTGAACTTAAACAACAACTTACTCGTACAACTGTTGTTATATATTTATGTAGTGTTATAGATGACCGGCCGTCACCGGCACTATATTCTCTACCGGAAATTACTTCTTCAATGCTCGTTCTCCTATAAATATCCTTAATCATACCACGCGATGCCGAAAAACACAACATCCCAATCGCAACCCACCCACACGACATAAAACTCATACCTTGAACAAAAAGCCATCATGCCATCTATTTTTGAGAATTAGTTTCGCTCGAATTATTAAGTGCACTTTATGATATTGAACATCGCAGATGACAACTTATTACCACCGACGAGGACAACGGACGCGACGCGACGTCCTCCACCTGATGCTACTTTTCTCCCATATATTTAGAGAACTCTATATAAAGAGGTACAATTACAATATTGGTTTATTTAAGTGCTTAATATTGAAATAACCTCTTGAAATGCCATAATTTATTTGATTACATGCATTTGAACACCTAGGTTTTGAATTGTTTTAGACTTCACCCTCCATACGTTTATTCGTAAAGCGTAACGTTAGAACCGAGGTTAAATTATGTAGTTTACCCCCGAGCCAAGCAGGCGACAGTCATTACTAACAACAGTCAATAGTTTATGACCACCACTTGGCTGAAAAGATGCGGACATCAGGACCTTTGCCTACCTATACATGAAATAGCTAAATTAGAGGTTTTGTGTTGTGAAGTCATCAAAATAATGACAGCGATTTGATGCTACTCGTGATGCGGCCAGCGTCTGATATGGGGTAAGGGCATATTGTACCCGATCACATGTGATGTGGTGGTCTGATATCAGCGATAATTTTTGCCCTCTCGTCCTTTATTCATTTCATTTATACACTATCTGGAATTGATGTAACTTAAGATTAGACTTTTATCTCGTGCGGTTATGTGACATATGTTGTACCTGCAGCACGAGTATAGGTCTGAGAGTTGCGTATCTTTGTGCATGTTTTATTTTAAATGAATATTGAGCATATGGTTAGCAACACAAATAACTGATCCATATAATTTAATTGTGAGTGTAACCTAGAAATTATTTTTTGAAAAAAGAATACGAAATAAAAACCCTTACTAAAGGAGTCTGATGATCGGGTTGGCCCCCGTGAAATAGCTATAACTCCAGCCTATGCACTTGGTGGTAGCACACACAAGTTGTTGTTGTTTCATTCTTATATTCAAAACCCTTACTGTTTGATAAAATATACCATCAATTCAATAGAAAGTTCAAAGACAAAGAAGTAAGTTCTGTTTGATGAAATGTCCAGACCAACAATGATTTTAATTGTAATTTAGATACAAATAAAGAGAGTATAGATGGTTTTATGAGATGGTCTGCTTGAATTAATTCATGACTTATGAAATGTATATTCAAACCGAAAGATGAACAGAAATGATATAATTTTGATGAGAACTCACTGACCCGACTTATTTGGTTCGTATTTCAATGGCGTACCAGAAATTCACGTGAAATTTTTTGTATTACTTTAAGGGATTCATTTTTATAAATCCTAATTTCATTACGTCTTCGTGAGAAAAGATGAGATGTAAACAAAACCGCCAATTGGATTTTTATAAAAGTTTTAACAAAGGATAAAAACAATCATTCTCATGTGATGAAATGAGTTCCAAGTTAATCCAATAGCATTTGTTCCAAAAATATTTAAAAACAATAGCTGAGGGCTAGTTTCGCCGTAGAAATTTTAAAGTTTGGCTAAACTTCGACGCCTGAAAATTGAAATGTTATTTTCGTAAGCCAAACCCTTTGTTTACATAGATTTCAAGACATTAACACTTCATATTACATGACAACGTAAATATTAGCATTCAGGACTTAAATTGGGATAGTGAGAAGTTGGTTGAATTTAAACGTCTGTCAGTTAGAGTTTCATATTCAAAAGCGAAAGCTTCGTTTAAGACTTGTGTTAATAAAGTTTTAATTTGTTGGCATAAAAAATCTTTAAATAAATGTACATAATTCAAAATTATTGCACAACGGTCACGGGAGCAAAAAGTGATTATACCAACTAATTAGTTTTTTAGGTAAATGCTTCAATTTTAAGGATTAAAGAAAAATACTTCATTGGTGCAGTTTTTTGATTCTTTAATTGCTTCTCAGAAACATGTTGTATCTATTTAGTACTTTGTTGTACCTCCTCTTACTTTTATTACGGCAGCACACCGGCGAGACATTAAATGAGATGGGTTTTTCATGTGAATGCAGGTATCGTGTTCCAGCTTCGGGTAAGTGGTTTTTTAATGTATGAACTCTGACTCTGGGCGCTTCTTCGCCCAGTTTCATTATAGACCAAATATTCTTAATTTTATTGAGATCTGGACTGTATGAAGGCCAACTTAGTATATCGATATTATTTTCTTCGATGTACTTTTTGAACTTATATAAATACAAAAAAATCCACATACTATTTTTAGTCATTAAAGGTTTAGCTTTTTTAAAGCTTAATATTAGTCAGTCATGGTCAAAATAAAAAAAAGTTAATACTTACAATTTTCGCTGAATGATAAGGAGCATTGTCCTGTTGAAAAATGAAATTTTCCCACAATTATTTAGTTCAATTTAGGTGCTCCTGAGCCCAGAGCAATCATTTTTCTTTGGCTCTTTTTGAAAAGTCCGGCTTCAGTGCTCTAAGTTAAGCTTTCATGAGCCTTTTTTTTTATTGAGCTTGACAAAATTACTTTGCTTGAAGCTCGACACAGATCGTTTTTAAGGTCCACCGATTTCCTGAACCGATGCGACGACTGTACATTGTACAACGCCAAAGAACGATCTTCCACTGGGGTCGTTGCTATTTTAACTTTCCATAGGAAGTTATTGTAATGGATTCGATTTGTCAAATTAAAAATTTTGATATTTCTCGACGTTTCAAGGATCCTAGAGTCGAAATTAAAGATTTTAAGAAAGATGTACGTACGTTAGCAATGTGTTTTCGTCGTCCATAGCTCCAGAACCGGAAGAGGTATCGACTTCAAAAAATGTTGCTATACAGATTATAAGGCAGAAAGATGCAGAAAGGGTTCTCAAGAAAAAAACGTGGGTGTGTTTTTTTGCATAGAAGTTTGAAAAAAAGGTGAACATTTTGGTTTACTCTAAATATCTCATGAACCAAAAACGCTAAAGACTTGAATAAAATTTTACATAATTGATTGTAACGTCATACCAAACAGGTATATTTAAAAAAAAATCAATATAACGGTTTTTTTTATAAATCAATAAAACTGAAAAAAAAATGTTTCCCCTCCAATATTTTACGACGAAAATATGATTTCATCTCAAAAACAATTTTGTGCAACGAAGAATAATGTTTTTGACATTCTGAAAAATGTTGAGAAAAATCGAATTGACAGCCTTTTTTATAAAAAAATGAAAACCTAAACAAAAAAATTAATAAAAGTTGTTAAAAATTGATTTTCGACTCAAATATCTCTTCAAAAATTTTAAATAGTGGCTTCAATTTAATTTTATCTTATAAGAAATATTGTTCTCAACATACGATAAAATGTTGAAAAAAATCGAATTGACAGTTTTTTTTACAAAAATTAAAACTCTAAAAAAAAAAAACAATGCTAAAACTTGGTAAAAATTTATTTTCGACTCAAATAGCTTTTCAAAAATTAAAAATATTGGCTTCAAACTTATTTTACTACACAGAAAATATTGTTTTGGATATTCAGTAATTTTTATATAAAAAT